>NC_056604.1:1990555-2101334 GCF_018340385.1 Cyprinus carpio
CTAAAAAAAAGTACCACGGTATGAACACAGTAGTCATTCAGTTCTACTGTATTAACAGCCCTGCACATTTAAAGTACAGTCTAGAGTCTAAAAGAGCCTCAACATTCATGAATTGATCTCAAACAGACAGAGCCAGTGAAGCAGAAAATTGCAGGACGATATCCAGAAGCAAACTCGTGTTCATCTCCTTCTCTTTATGCCTCAAGGAAACAACAGCGAGGTTTGGCTCAAAGCCTCAGCGTGGTCAGAAACAAGAGCGTTTGATGAGTCTGTGTGCTTCGGCTAGGAGGCCATTCCCTCAGGGCCAACTAACAACAGGAGAAAAACCAGTGCACGGCCATCACCCCCAGGGACAAACTTATGAGTTTTATGAGACGCATAAAACACAGGCCGCCGAACAAAACAAGTCATAAACCGCAAAAGCAGCATTACTGTTACGCCCAAAGGGAGACGAAAAACTTTCCTGATGCAACTAAACAGCAGTATTTCTGTATCAGCGAAATATTTTCATTTCTGGTCATATTTTCAATTTTATTTTTATGCACTATAAAAATTATATGATCAGTGAGTCATGGCAACTCATAAAAATAAGTCGAGCAATTAAAACTTTTTCTTATAAGTTATATGAAATTAATTAAACTTGATTTAAGTCAGTTTAATGTCATTTCAGTTAAAAATTAAGGCAGCAAATTAACTTTTTTTAGTGTATTTTTATTTTAATTTTAGTTAAATATGCATTTGTTTTTTGTTGCTTTTTTGTAATTCTTAGTTTTTTTTGGTTTTTCCCCCCTACCGTTAACATTTTCCCCCCCTGTGTTTTTTTAAAACAAAAAGGAAATTTTTCCCCCCTTTTTCCCCCCTCCCTGAAAATTTTTTTCCCCAAAGGGCCCAGCCCTTTTTTTCATGAAAGCTCCTAAACCCCCTCAAAAAACCCCTTTTAACAGCCCCAAATATATACTCCTGGGCCCCCGGGGGCCCGTTTAAAAAAAAGGCCCCCCTAACATCAAAAAATGTTTTTTTTTATTTAAGTGAGTGGGGGGGGGGGTATGTTTAAAAGGCCCCTTTTTTTTTAAAAATAACTTTAAAAAAAAACTAAAAAAAAAAAGTTTACCAAAACTGAAACAGAAATTTGTAAATGATAGATTTTTTTTTTTAAATGATAGGGGACATAATAACAAAACCACAACATTATTAAGCATTAACTAAAATGAAAACAAAGACAGTAAGCATAAAAATATAAACCTAATTTATATTTAAATTTATAATTTAATAACACAGCAGACAGATATATATATATATATAAATAGGCCTAAATAACCGAATGCATTTCTAAAGGAACAGTTCTCATATTGCTCTTTCTTTAGTGAAACATATCAAAACATTCTTTTCAAAATGTGGTCATTAAAAAAATCACAATTGAACTTAATCTGAATGAGCTCAAAGTTATCTCATAACTTCATATGGTTTCACTCAAAACATCATAAGATTTATCACAAGTTCATTTTTCATGTGCTTTTGAAATTGGATTAGCCTTGCTCTGTACCGGCCTGGCTTTCATCGCCTTTAAGAAGACAAACGTTTACTAAATGACTTTCAAACAGGCTTTGGAGCAACACGAGGATGACAGAATGATGAAATCCAGACTTCAGACTCCCCCCAATACTAGAACTAAACCGAGCCCTGTGATTTTGAAATGTTGCTTTTTAGCCCGCCTGTGGTACCCACCCATTAGCGGCATACAGCCGGGTGTGAGATGGATCATTAATAATTAACATCGCGATGATAACCCCATGTGAAGCTGACTTATTCAGTGACCAGGTCACATCGCGTACTATACATTTCACATAACACTTCTATTCAACTCTAAAGTAGTCGCTGTGTACTGCTTTTTCCGACTAGATTAATTACTCTAAATGTAGTCGTTCGCAAATTGTGTGCATATTGAACATACAGAAAATGCGGTTTTTGCATAATCAATGCTGAGCTTCATGTGTGTTGCACTTCGGGTGTGACAACATCTCGCGAAAGGGGAGTGGTGTAGAAGTCTCCTCCAAAGAGTAGTTTACCTGACACAGGCGCTGCCAACTCCCATCTGATAAGGTGATGGTTGCTTGAACTAGCTGAGATTGTGAAAGATCTGCTGTATTAAAAACAACATAAGCAGAACATGCTCAGTATTGTCCAGGATAGCGCAGACCCACTAGTTGGGTGAGTGCTGGAGTGCAATGATGGCGTGAGTTTGATGCATTCGTGAGGATCATAGATGCTCTCTAGGGGGCCTCACGAACTCGCGCGCGCCACTCTTGCACACCGAAATAACCGTGGTGGTTAAGACACACACCAAGACCACATGACCACTGCCTTTATAGGGACTACGCCACGGGACACGGGGGCACCATTTTAATCCGAAGAGTGCCACTTGGAGTTACCGCGCGGATTAAGGCCTGCGTATTCCTATTGTTTTACTAGAAGTGAGGATGAAAAGCGCCACAGGGTAAGATATTTTTTAAAAGGCTTATTCAACCCGCAGTGGTTCGGAACATCCACACAACCAGGCCGTTTTGGATGCCAGCCCAGAATAAAGAGGGGGTGTCTAGATGTCCGTGCGTTACACTTAGGATCAGAGAACTTATGTTGGAGCGGCTACACAGCAGAAAAAACTTTAAAAAAAATGATTTGGGCAGTGATTTAAAAATTTAAAATAGTAAATTTTTACATTTTTTAATGAAATGTTGCTTGAATCTTTAACCAATTTTTCTAAGTTACTGTTAAAAAAAAAAAAACTTTTTTATTGCCTTCATTCTCTGCTGATTATTATTATATTTATTTTAATAAATATTTAAAAAGTAATACATTCTAATTAATAACAAATATTATCAAATTTTTATATTTATACATTAAAAATATATATTGACACCAAATAAAAATTAACAATGATTTATAGTGACTATAAACATTAAACTGTAACACATTTTTAATACAAAGTATTTAATTACAAATTTTTTCTAAATTTTTTTTTTTTTTTTTTACTTTTTATAAAAGAAAAAATAACACTAAATATTTTTTAAAATGCTTATTATTTATTAATTAAAAAAATATAATATATATATATATATATATATATATATATATATATATTTTTTTTTTTTTTTTTTTTTTTTTTTTGGAGGGGGGACACAAAGAACGACAGAAGCCCAAAAGGGAGGACAACCAAGCGGACGCGGGGAAGAGAATGAGAACTTGGTGCAAGGATTAAGACTAAAGCTTGCACCATATCGAAAGATGTTTCTAAACAGCCTAAAAGGAATGGCGCGGGTGTAGGGCAAGGTGCAAACAACCACAAACATCAAGGTACCGTGTGGGACTGTGGGGCCGTGAGCTGTATGGACAGCCACTGAGGGGTTTCGGAGGAAAAAAACACGTCCGGGTGGGGGAACACACGACAAGGAAGAGTAAGGTGGGGTGAGTGGGGCGAAGTAGGTCGTGAAGCAGAGAACCATCCTGATTTAGTGAACGAGGGTGAGCCCACTGCAAAGCCAACACAAACGCAACCAAGAGTGCACACAACGAGGCCCCCTCCCCCTCCTCCCACGCTCGAACGTCGTGTTTTGACGCAGGAAGGTGGTGAGTACCATGAAGAGGACGGGGGCGAAGCGGAGGTTGACCTGCGTTAAGCAGCTACTGGGTGGGGTGGGTGTCATGACACCTTCAAAATATCGTCATTGACCCGTGGGGTACGGGAAGATGCATGGATTCCCCTGCTGTGAGTCGCATGTAATGAGCTTCGGAGTTGCGGCAAGAGGTCTTGCTGGAGAAACAACATGCATGACCAGGACTGGGTCTCGATAATGAGTCTCGATAAAACTGAAATCTGTGTAAAGATGAACAAGGCTACGATATATAAAGGTTCAAATGTATGAGGAGCGCTTCTAGAGCAGGCACGCGACGGTCCAACTACTCAGTACAAATTCTAGGTTGAGAGATCAATGTTGAGTGTAATATGATGCAAAACCCCCCATCATGGTTGATTAGACAACCTAGGAGGGATAGGAAATCTCAAATTATTTCCATACAATAAAAAAAAAAGGAAATTCAAAATAGCAAAAATGAGCATACACACATACTATTGAATTCATGAGCGGAGAGAGACTGAGATGGAATAAGAGGACACGGTTCAGGTGGATAATAGACTAAATATTTAGGAGTCAATTTTTACAAATTATAATTTAATGAATACTTAAGAGACTAGTTTTAAGGCAGGTAGAAGGAAAGGGGAGAGGAGAGAGAAGGAAGCATTGATTTGATTCAGAAAGGCTTTAAAGAGTGAAGAAGTCTTTTGCAATTAAAAAGGGGGAGAGAGAAGTGTGAATCTCTGGAGAAGGAGGGGAATTTTAACACGGTGAAGGGACCGTAATTTTTTAGCATCATTACTCCAGTCTTCAATCACATGAGAAGGAGGGATCATTCAATACGATGAAAAGCTGCTCAGAAACATTCTGGATACGAGGATCAAGAGTTGAAAAGAAGTGTGCTGCAGGGGGGGACTAAAACCACGACAGAAAGGGCTTCAAGTGAGCCGAACAAGATTTATAAAAAAGTTATAAATACCCTATCTGACATTTGTCATTAACCAAGATTAGGATTAGGGTAGCATCTATAAAACTCCTTGCGCGGTGATGATGTAGATGATGAGATCAGGGGCTCCAATGTTCAAGTCAGGGCACTTCCTGTCAGATCCTAAAAGAAGCCAAGCTGAAGGAAAAAAAGAGTTCCCTCCAGGGAGAAAGCGTCATGACAAAGGGGTGAGTGCTGAAGAAGAATTGATCACCACGGGGGCCTGCTGGCGGAGCCCCTATATGAAACATTCCTGGGAAAAAAAAACACACAAAAAAAAAGCGGGGAAGAGCGGTCTACCGGAACTTTTACCGAGGGAGGCGAAACACACAACTCAGTGGGGGGGTCAATACACAGAGTAATCTCAAAAAAAACAGTAACGGGGTTATCAGATCAAACTGTGGTGATATTGCACAAACAGAGCTGCCCGTGATAAAAGGTGTGGGTCCTTTTTTCATCAGTGAACTTCATCTAAAACCATCCACCCAGTGTCATAGCCAGCCACAAACCCATAATTTTTGCATTTTTCCCGTGTTTTGGGTTGCATGCATACAGTTGTGTGGGTCCATCTGTTGGTAAAATAAAACTGCAAATGGGTTTGAAGAGCCGTTTGTGACCCTGAATATATGCACTTTCCATTTGAGTCTTGTATGGTTTGGTGGGAAGTTTTATATTTGTACAAAGAGATACAACTATTTGAAAGTTGGAATCTGGGGGCAAAAATCCAGGTAAATATCTAGAGAAAATGTCTTTGTTTGGTTGGTTCAAATGAAGTTCTTAGCAATGCATTGTTGCCAATAAAAAATTAAGTTTTTTTTAAGTGTGTTTTTTGGTAGGACAGGATAGTCTTGAAAAATGTCCACCAAAAATGGCGCCCCTTTTTCTCCACACTTTTCACAAAAAACATGGTTGGACCCCTCCCTTTTTTCTTCTACTATTCTGGAAAGATCAGTAGAAATACTAATATATTTTCTAACGAAATTTGAGTAATTTGTTTTTTTTTCTTACTGTTTAAGGTGTTTTTTTTTTTGTTTTTGTCATTTTTTATTGATTTTATTGTTTTAACATAACTTTATAGTTTTTGGATGTTTCTATTTGTAATGGGAGTTTTTGTTTTTCAGTTTTTTGCAAATAAATTTGGATGTTAAACATTTCAGGAGTCAAACCCCCCACCAAAAACTGCTTGAAATTGGGTACCTTTTTTTGGTTTTGATTTGATTTTTTGTATGTTAACCCCAGTTGTGGGTTCAAATATCAAGAAAAACTTCAAATTGGTTTTAAAAAAACCAAAAAAATGAAGTAAAATATTTGTTATCCAAAATAACCAGGAAGACAATGGCTTTTTTGCGTGCGTTTTTTTCCCCAAATCAGACTTGTCCCAAAATCAGACATCTGAATATAATATTTTGTCCCCCTAATAGCATTTAAAAATAAAAAATTTTTTTCTATTTGTTTTTTAATTTGTTTGTCCAAAACCCAATTAAAATAGGCAAATTTTATGGTTTATTTATTTTATTTATTTGTTTAATCTATATAGTTTTGGGTTAAAAAAAAGGTATAGTTGGAAAGCACTTCAACTAAAAAACAAAAATTTCGTTAGTGGCAGAAAAACATTTGTCATTTTTGATTGGTTTAATCATGTTACCCAATTTTTGGGTGATTTTCCCAAGCCAGCAGCCCCCTTGATTTCTTCGGGGGGGGGTGGGGGGTTATTACGGTTTAGTTTGTGTTAATAACACTGCTTTAAATGCACTTTTGGTGGTGCCTTTTAAGAGAAGCAGCTGCATTGGGAATTTTTTTTCTTTTTTTCAGAGTGAAGAAATCTCGTTTTGCACTAATATATTTCAATTAAGTTTTCCTGACGGATATCTAGAGAGTGAAACACACAGACAGGCTCATCTCAGCTCTGTCAGAGGAGCTCATAAAAGCGATGTGAGAAAAAAAAAAAAAAAAAGCTTCGTCCTCATTTTTTGATACTGCCGGGAAAAATTCACACTCCTATTTTTTGTCCGGCAGGGATTTTCAAAAAAAAAATTTTTTTTAGAAGCTTAAAAATTTTCAAAAAAAATCTCCCTATCACACAACAGGCGTGTTTTTTGGTTTTGAGTCACGAAGGGGTGTTTTCCTGCGTCATTTTTTGAGGGTAGTTACTTCCTCCCCGGAAAAAGTGATCAAATTGAGCAAAAAAGGGTCTCGATGCCACCAGACAATTTTTAAATTTACTCTCTATCGATGGCTGATGCTCAAGCGGCCTTTTTTTTAAAAATAAGAAAGGAAACACTTGCCTGCCCCCATTGTTTTTTTTTTTTTGGCGCCACTCATGCAACTGGCATGTTTTTTTTTTTTTTTTTTTTTTTTTTCTGGTTTTTGAAAGCTGAAACAAATCCAATTTTCGATGATTTTCCGGGGAGTAATAGGATATCCCCCCCCCCCCCCCCCCCCACAAGAAAAAGTGCATCTGCTGTTGTCCTCTCACATCAAAATCCAGACACACATATTTGTTTAGAGCTGTTTCGCTGCTTGATCTGTGCAGATTTCTCTTAAAAATCACACCCAGAACAAATTTCACTGGAAATAAAATTTTGTTTTTTTGTAAAAAATGGATATAGGCCCTAATGGTACAGTTAAAACATCACAATGCTGGATTTGTTTTTCATCTTTTGTCTTCTCCAGGTATTCACCCCCCCTACTTTTTGCTGTGGATTAAAAAATGTGGAAGTTAAATTTTGATGTTTTTATCAAGCTGTTTTGGGGGGGGGGGGGGGGGGGGGCATTCCCTGCAGGGCATCCATTGCTGAGACACTGATGCAGTGCATTTTTTTCCAAACCTGGTGAAGAAACACACTCATCCTTGATCTCAGATTTTTTCCGGTGTGAGCACTTTTAAAGCTGATTTTCATTTTTTATTAACTATTCCTATAAAGCCATTTTATATAAGGGTAATGTAGTTCTAAGAGATTTGTTCCAAAAATGAAAAAATTCCAGGTACCGTTTATCCAGGTGCTTTTTCGGGATGCAGATTTAAACCTCTTTCTTTACAGAGGTTGGCTTCTATGTTAAACCCCCCCCTAATTGCGGTTTGTTCTCGACATGTTTGTTGAGAGCAATATAAGCCCCTTGGTCTCTCGTCGCATTCAATGAAAAGACAGAACCTGTCAGTTAGGCGAGCATCTAAAATTGACATTCGCAACATCATCCGCTCTCGTTGCCTCAATTTAATGCAAAACTTTCCCACCAGGTGTTCCTTATTATTCCTTAGATACCACTTCAAAAAGCCAAATAAACCCATGGGGAACCAAGATATTTGATATTTAATCATCTACCAATGATGCTGTCGGCTGCATTCGACATCCCGCACACCAGTAATTAAAGGCCAGGTGGGGGCTCTCTAATCTATTTTAGGTCATCATAATTCCGACACAGTAGACATTTAGGCTAATTAAAACTCAAGCTAATCAGATGGGCTGTTAATGCGTGATGGGACACATGTGCACGTATAAAGACAGGCGCTGAGTTTAGCATAGCAGAGAAAATTAAACTCGCACTTCAAGGAAAGTGTCGGCAAAACTAAGAGAACAAGCCTTTCACATGCAAAAATTAAGATTAAATTAAACATACTTATGCTGTTATCTGACAAGTGAGTCGCTTATTTATATCTATCGAATAAAAAGAAAAAAAATATATTTTATATTACACATATATATGTATCTATCGAATAAAAAGAAAAAAAATATATTTTATATTATATATAGATAGGCCAGATAGATAGATAGACCATTATAGGATAGCTAGATAGATAAAAGGAAATTCAAATATTAAAAAACTAAAAAAAAAATCATATATATATATATAAAAAAATACACAGTACAGTTAAAACAAAAGAAAAGCCTTTCATGCTAAATTAAGATTAAATTAAATATACTTAAAGACAAAAACAAAGCAAAGCAAAAAAACAAAACAAAACACCTGGATATTTAAATATAAAAAACGTAAATAACTTAAATTACACCACTACCATTCATATTAAAAAAAAAATGTTGCTTAAAAATAGTAGAAAATTCAGCTTTTGCATCACAGAAATAAGTTGCAATTTTAAAAAATATTCATGAAAACATTTATTTTAAATTGTAATAATATTTCCGCGATATTACTGATTTTTACTGTATTTATTTATTTTGTCAAATAAGTGCTGGGTATTGGCAAGCTTAAGAGACTTATATTTTTTTAAATTTAAATTCCACAGATTCAATTTATTTAATTTTGTATTTTTTTTTAAATCTTACAGAATTAAAAAATTTATTGCAAAAAGTAGTTCATAGATTTTTTTAATTAATTTATTTAGTCATACATCCATTTTTTTTTTCATTCATTATTTCTGGTTTATTGCAATAATACATGGCTGATATGTGGTATGGTTTTGGTCCATGCAAAAAGGTAAGATGTTATTCTGTTCGCTCTTAAAGCAAACGTCTGGAAGACATTCCCGCAGAACCCGCCTGCTTGCACTCCACAAAAACTGACGCAAGCAACAAAGGGAATGCAGAAAATGTTACAGGCTACTTTGTGATACTTGGATGTTCTGGAAGCGCTTATCAAACGTATGTGCTTGGCCTGAAAGCTGTGAGAAGCGCTCACAGCGACTTCTAAGAAGTTACACTAAATGAAGAGCAGCTCCACACGGCTGGCATTTCAGCTCAGAGATATTAAAGAGAGACTCCAGCAGTTCACTAGTTCAGACCTGATAACGAGACAAGTGGCCAATTTAAGAGCAAACCACAGCATTCGAACACAGATTTGGTTTGGAGACCATCACAAGCCCGGTGAAACAGACTAAGCTGTTGCCCGCATAATGCCTTTTCGGTTCTCCGGCTGCCAATACATATAAATGTGGAGCAAGAAGACAGGATACTCCCGTAAATCTGAATGTAGGTGAAAAGTGGTTGGAAAGGACATAATCGCGGGCGGATCATTAAAAGAGCAGGCTATATGCATAGAGGCAGGAAGCTAATCCACAGAAGAACACAATGCATATGTGCCCACCAGCACAGAAGCAGTCATCAGGTCGACCAGGTATATTTGTAGCAATCAGACAACCCAATACATTGCTATGCGTCGACAGATTATACATTTCTCTTTTATGACAAAAATCATTAGGATATTAAGTAAAGATCATGTTCCATGCAGATGTTGAAGTAAATTTCCTGCATTAAATATATCAAAACTTAATTTTGGATTAGTAATATGCAATTGCTAAAAGACTTCATTGAGACAACTTTAAAGATGATTTTCTCAATATTTAGATTTTTTCGCCACCCTTCAGTTTAGATTTTCAAATAGTTGTATCTCAGACAAAATATTGTCCTCCTCCTAACAAACCATACATCAACGGGAGAGATTATTTATTCAGCTTCAGATGATGTATTAATACTAAATTTTAAAAAATTGGCCTTTATGACTGGTTTTGTGGTCATGGTCACAGATACAGTTAAAAGAGGATTAAAAAACTCTGGAACCGGGAGCATGAAGAGATGTCTTAAAGAAACATCAAGAAACACAGCAGGAAGAAAGATCTTGAACTTGAATATTAAAAAAGGTTTTGAAATAACATGAGCTTAACACAAGAGGCACTTACTTGAGCAGCAGATTTAAGAAGTATGTGGTCAATTTAATGTGCCAAATAATTTTAAAAAGTAGGTATGTAATTTTCCTTTTTGCTGTTTCTATGTCATTATATAAGTTTATTGGATGGGCGCTGACATTTTTTTTTAACTCCACAACATACTGCTTCATTCATTAGAATACATTTCAAACATTTTGATCAAGTTTATGCCTTAAACAAGAAACAAATACAGATTTCAACACAGATAGAAATTAATTGCTCAACCGTTTCTGTAAGGGAGCATACTAAAGCATCTCTAAAGTAAACAGTTCACCTAAAAAATTTTAATTGTCATCACACAAAACACAAAGATTAAACTTCTGATCCCAATCCATGTTGGTGAAGTAAACCTTAGATTCAACATCTTTAAAACAAGATGCATAATTACCTGAGAAGCAGATTTGCTATAAATCAAGATATAGAAGACGAGGATAAGCAATTAAAACATTTTGTTCAGGCCTTGTTTTCTGGCACCCTGAGCACGTAAAAGCATCTTCATCAAGAACCGCTTCAACACAAATATGAATGTCGTGGCTCACACAAAAGGTAAAAATCCTGCATGAATATAAGATATTGATTAGAATATTATCGTGTTTTAAAAACACGAAGTGCATGAAGGGAGAAGCAGATTAGAAGTTGCTCTTCAGAACATAAAACCTTGTGACTTTTGCTTAGAAAGGGAAAACTGTCGTGATATCGGTCAACACGATGTCCTGTGGTTTTATGCTTGGAACAAAACCCACAAATATGATTTTAAAAAGATGGACATAGATGCAATTAAAAAATGGTGTGATGCATTTATATGGGAACCATGACCAAAATAGAGTCTTAAAGAAAACAGTTTCAAACAGTTGCATTTCTGGAACACGAGCATAAAAGCATGTTAAAGAAACGATGCACGCCAATGATTGAAAATTGCATCAAAACACAAAAGGTAAAAATATGACGTCCAGGGTTTTGAAATGGAACACAAACCAGCATCTCTCAATGCCTCTAAACTTTTCACATCAAGAGTCCAGTATTTAAAACTGAGTAAGCTTTCCAAAATGCCAGGAGGAAACTGGACTTTACCACAGCTTTTTAAAATATTACAAATGATCTGTTGCTGGAGGAGCGGAGTGGAATCAGCTCTATGCTCATGTGTTGTGGATGAGACGAGACGTCGCGATCGTTTAACTCCACATTAGCAGCGGGGCCCTTTATTGTAAATGATGGGCCAACAATTGTGTGCAGACTCTTTCACCGAAAGCATTGGAGCCGTCAGGAGAGAGAGGACTCCTCGATAGTCACCAGCAGACGGAGCGGAGCCGTATCTCGCGCTTCTCGAGGGGCAAGGGAAAGACATGTTTCATGGTTTCTGAATCACCGACCATATCCGCTTCGACATCACAGTGAGGAAACATCACACTGACATGACTGATATTAAAGACACAATAGAAGACCGTGCATGCATCATGACTTGATGGTTTTCATTCAAAATCACACTCGCGAGTATGTTTAATGTTGTGTTTGGGTTTATAACTTCAGTCACTGGCTTGAACGATTTAAAATCTTATTATACCTGGAAAATCTATTAACAATTCGGCAGTGGAGAAGTGCTCTGTTCCTCACACTTTAAAGCCACTTCCAGAACTAACATAAAATATATTTTTAAAACGTCTTTAATAGAAGAAAGAAAGAAAGAAAGAAAGAAAGAAAGAAAGACAATTGGTTTATCAAATGAAAAATTGGGGGACAGTTATAGGGATGACTTTGTTAAATTGTATGTATGTCGGTAATTTTTTTAATTCATTTATTTTATTTCTTGTATTGTATTGTAGGTGTAATTTATTTTTATCTATTTATCTAATATTATATTTTATTTATTTAATTATTTTTATTTTAGTTTTATTTTTTTTGCCCTGGGACACAAAAGGAAAATTACACCCTAGGCTAAATCTGCTAATTTTACATTGATTTTATTTACAGAGGTTTTATGTTTTATTTTTTTAATCTTTGTATTTGTATTGATTTTTGGATTTGTCGTTTTTGTTTGTTTTGTGTTTGTATTTGATGGTTTGTTTATTATTTTAATTTTTTTTTTTTTACTATTCTTAACACAGTTTTTATTGGTTTTTTCATTATGTACAACATTTTTGTTCTACACTTTTGTACAATGTATTTATAATTTTTTTATGTATTTTTAGTGTTTTACATATTTGTATGTGTTTTCTTATTTTTAACATCATTTTTGTGTACACGTCCTTTATTTTAGTTTTTAATCTTATTTATTATTTTTCGGTAATATAGGGAAAGGTAGAGTTGTGTAAAGTTGATATTTACAAAACTGTACATATCAAAGTCGCTCTCCGGAATAGAAATTTCCTGTTCTCTCGGACGTCACCAAAGGGCCTAATAATCACAGGGGTACCCTAAGCTAAAAGTGAAACAAACATGGACAAATAAAGTATAATTGGTTTGCATTAAAGCACTTTCGCACATGGTCGGCGCGCCAGTTTTCACAACTCTATTACTAATAGACAAAATCTTTTTCTTCTTAGGGTATATTCACACTAAATATTTATATAATGTATTTTGTGTGTGTCTGTGTGTGTGTGTGTGTGTGTGTGTGTGTGTGTGAACACACCCTTCATTGAATAAATAGCTTCAACTCAGAAGTACATACATCAGATCACAAAGCTAAAACATGTATGAGCCATGTTCTAAAATAACACACAACACGGTCATCAATTCCTCGCCTAGTAATCACACAGCTGGAAAGCCTGCTGAGAAATCTGATATACAACTAGCGAAAGAAAGCTATGTATTATAGGTATTTGGAGTCCTTTTGTGTTCTTGAAGGTGGCTCAAAAACACTTTATACAGACGCAGAAAACTCTTTGAATCTCAATCGCTGCCTCATCTGACAGAACGAAGATGAGCACTCAAACTCACAGTTAGGATGATCAGGGTCTAACACACATCAAGCACACACCAGCCTGCTTTTTCTTACAAATAATGTCTGTTTTTAAAGCACTTCTCACAAAACCACACACCAACATTTTCTCATTAGAGGAACACACACCTGACCTCCACGTGGCTGCTGCAGCCGAGAGACATTCACCACCACACTCTCAACAGCCTTTAGCTCAAAACAAAACGCGCTTACTTAAAAAAAGCATATTGTGATGCCATATGCAGATATATATATATTAATAGATGATATCTTATACTAATATATATATATATATATAGTGAAATCCCTACCCCGGATCCCGTATATATAATAGAATATCCGTGCTGTGGCAAACAATGATTAATTGCGATTAATTGACATCCAGCCCAAATAAAAGTTTTTGTTTACATAATATATGATGTGTGTACTGTGTATATTTATTTGTTGTGATAAGCACAGTTTCTAAAGAAACTAGTCACTATGCAATTACTCATAATGGAAGAAATAATATAAGACATGCAATATCAAAGCCCTATATTGAGTATTATGCTTTAATATGTTAATTGTAAGGCCATAATGTGTAACGTATAAGGCCCAATTTTAACATAGTCACATAAGTTTATAATGTATGCACAATTTTACTTATGTGAATTTTATAGAATATATTTTATATAATTATGTACATACTTTTAGGTATTTTTGATGCATGCCGCCAACATATTTGTGCCAACAATATGTATTTTATATATGCAACTTTCAATTGAAAACAACATAGCAGTATATACAAAAATCTGTATGTTTATGCATATCATGATTCCTTTTTTGCACAGTCTATTAAATACATTTACAGATTGATCAAAATTCAAGACATGTGCAGGCAGAAAATGGGATATTTTTTATAGCATTTCAAATAGTTATTCAATTTCACACGAAGAGTGCCGGTTTTTTCTCCAAAAATGGCCCATGATTACAAATGTGATGGTCGATTTTTAAAGAAGTTAGTTAATTAAAGATAGGTAATTTAGACACTATATTGCGTTTGCTTGCACTATTTCGACTACAAAAATCAATCCAAACACAGTCACAAGCACTGTTTTGTGTCTCTCTGATCTTTGTAACATGACGCGTGACATTCGTTCATGAATGAATCAACTGTTTACAAATGAACTCGGTTCAATCGTCAATGAATCTCACTTCTTAACAGTGACTTGCTGCCACCTACTGGCGGTTTTAATTTCACATTTAAAGTATGCTATAGTGCAGTTGTTTTATTGTTGTAAACACGTATCTAAATGCCTCTTCAGACGCAGCTTCTGTGTTTCCTCTGCATTGTGAAGATGAATTTTGTTGATATTGATTTATTCAGTAACAGCCCGAATGTCATTATCTATTCTAATTCACAGATTAAATGTAAGAATTTCACTCAAAACAATGCACACCTTTAGAAAAAAAAGGCTTTATAAAAGTAAAAATGCCCATAAAAGATAAAAAATCAATTAAATCATTTCTAACAGTGTGAACTGAGCAGCACACAGAATATATAAAGAATATCAGAAACTGTAGGAGTTAGTTTAAGATACCAGCACACTAACACACTCAGCAAAATATCGTCTAATTACCATTATCGATAAAATCCCATTCATGTTTTTGGCAGTATGTCACACCGCGAGGTCTGTGCACGTACCAGTTTGTTCTCCTGCATGTAGATCCGCTGTAGTTTGCTGCGCATCCCTGCGCCAGCGCCACCAGACTGCCTCGTGTCACTGATGCTGTAGCACTGGCCAAAAATGCACATCCACTTCAGCTCTTTGCAGTGTTCACCCAGCTGCACAAAACACACAAACATGCATCCCATTGTCAGTACAGCCATGTGACTGCATACAGAAGAGATTCTCAAAGTTATTCTGTCAGCTGAACCCCTTCAAGCTTCAGGACTAGATAAAATAATTTAATAGATCAAACAAGTCCCCTCAAGATTCGAAACTAGTGCTGTCAATCCCTTCATCGCATTCCAAAATAAAAGTTTTTGTTTATATTATACGTGTACTGTGTATATTTATTATGTATATATAAATACACCACACATACAGAATATATTTTGCAAAATATTTACATGCATATATTTTTTATTTGTATAATTTTAATGGATATAACATTCTTCTTAAATATATACATGCATGTGTGTGCATTTATATATTCATAATACATATACACAGTACACACACACATGACCGTGGAGCACAAAACCAGTCTTAAGTGTCTGGTTTTTTGGAAATTGAGTTGGTAACATACACCTGAAAGCTGAATAAATAATCTCTGCATTGATGTAATGCTTTGTTAGGAGGACAATATTTGTCAGAGATACAACTATTTGAAAATCTGGGAATCTGAGGGAGTCAAAAAAATCTAAAATATGAGAAAATCAACATCTTTAAAGTTGTTCAAAAATGAAGTTTCTTAGCAATGCATATTACTAATCAACAATTAAGTGTTTTGATATATTTACAGTAGGAGATTTACTAAATATCTTCTATGAAAACATGATCTTTACTAACATCCTAATCTTCCTATAAGATGTTTTGGCATAAAAGAAAAATCTATAATTTTGACCCATACAATGTATTGTTGGCTTTTAACTTTATTTTAATAACTTAGCAACACATAGGTATGTTGATGGTTCTCTTACACCTTTGCCAAAGTCAAAAGTCAAATTCAAGCATTTTTACAGTGCACTTTCATGCAACTAACAGTTGTGTTGAATTAGGTATTAGCATGAATACATATTCTTGTCCACATTAAATCAGATGTTGCATATGCAGATCTGAACAGTTTTGCTCAGATATTTTTTTTAAATACAATTATGCCATATTAATTACTAATGCTATAACATAAGTAAAAATAATTAAAAGATCTAATCTGAGTAAGTCTATTGCAAGCTATTTCTGTAATTAGAGCCAAGCTATATAAAGATGCAAGAATCCTAACCCTATTATACCTATGTTATCTACTAACACACACTGTTTAGTCAGAGAATTGAACTTTTTAGTATGAAAGCAATGCAATCACTTTTCAACACCTTGAATATATGGAAATCCAAGCATTTTTCAGAAGAATTTCCAGCACCTGTATGCAACCCTGCAGTCAGGCAGTTAATAAGTACATGTGGGTAAAACAAAATAAAATATATTATTTTTGAGTGATTTATTTTGTTTTAGATTTTGTAATATTTGTAAACATATTTTTATAACTACTTTTTATATTTGAAAACTATCCATTTTATTTTAAATATTTTTGTATTTTATTTTCCATCTTGTACTCCATTTTAAAAATATTTTTTACTCTTATTTCAAATATTTTTATTTTCCTTCCATTTTGCAAATATTTTTAAATTTAATTTTTTATTATTTTTTAATTTTGTGTTTTTATTTTTTTTTTAAATAATTTAAAATATCTGTTAAATAAATAGAATTAATATATATATTTTTTTACAGTTATTAATTGAATTAAATTATACATACATGATTTGATATTGGTCATAAATCAAAAAAAACTTTGGAATGTTGATATAAAACATGGACGGAAGCGGTGGTGCTTTATTCGCAAATGTGTGTTCAGGAGAACAAAATCTCACTTCCTAGGAAAAGCAAAAATCAATAACTATAATAACATCAAAACAATTAAAAGTTGGCTGCAACCAAAGGAAGCATGTGACTCTTTTTCCCACATGTTAAGATTTAATTTGCATCTCAGCGTTTCCATCTAGTGCTTTTATCGCAATATCCCAAAATTTCCAATTGGGTCAAGTGATTTTTATATCCACAGAAAGCACATTAAATGTAAATATGCGAATTGTTCTACAAAATAAGTTTTTGCGCAGAATAAAATTTCAAAATTTGGGTTGAAATAATGTTATATTCATTGTCTTTATCAGTGTAACACAATATTTATGTGTAAAAATTCAAACAACATCGTTATTAATTATTGTAACATATCAAAATATTAATAAAAGAATAAGCGGAGCAGCTACATTTTAAAACATTTTAAAAATGTAAAATTACAAATAATTAGTATTTGGGGTGGTATTTTTTAGTATTTTATTATTTGATTTTTGTTTTTTTTTTGTATGTAAGGATTGAAATTTTTGTGTCTCTTCTGTAAATCAGGGAAAAATGTATCATATTTATTTTTTGCACGGAAAAACTAAAACAAAATTGCAATTAAATTAAAAGGAAAACTTTTTCATTTTGGGGGGGAAAACAACAAGAATTTAAAGCAGTATTTCACTTATTTTTTTATGCTTAAACCCACACATTTATCCCATGCATCCATCAAGTGAGTTTGGAGCAGCTCACCAGTTTGAGAGTATGTGGTCAGTGAGTTTGTCCTGGTTGCCGGCGTGCACTTTCTGCAGGAGCGGGCAGTGGATGGCCACGGTGCACAGAGACACGTCACTGAGCTGCTTACAGCGGTACGCCGTTTTTTTGATCAGACCGGGACAGTGAGACGCCAGAGAGCAAACACCCTGATCCTGAACGTTACGGCAGTCGGAGATGTTGATCTCAGTGACGTTCTGCCTCCGGGACGCGATCTTCACCAGGAGATCGTCTTTAACCTGACAACACATCAATCTCACTTTAATATTATTACACACTGTTCAATCCCACCAGTCACAAGGCTTTCACTTATAAAGCTCTGATATAAAATGTTACTGGCTGGTGTTTTAGAGCATTTTCTGCAAATATGAAGGGTCTCTATTTATTTTATGTTCAGTTTGTCATGTTTTGTGCAAACGGTGACCAGGGCAGTTTATTATATTCCTGTTTGCATCATGAGATGATGATGGATGCATCAAAGCTCCAAAACAAAAGGCTAGTAATATATGTTAAAGATTTTTGGTATGTTATCTTTAAGGTGCCATGTGAATCTACATATATTGAGTTTTGTTGAGTGTGGTCATAGAATGAGTAAACATGTTGATGGTCACAATAGTGACCGCTGGGATAATATTTATTTATTTTTTTGTGTCTTAGTATACCTATTCAGTGTCGTATAAGGTTTAATGTAGTGATAGTAACCTTAGAATGTTTTGAAACAGTTAACAATGGGTTAATAACTGGGCTGAGATATATAAAAATGTTGATGATTGCAGAAATAATTTAATTTCCGTATACACATTATCCCACCGGTCACAATTGTGACCAACCATAAAACACAACACTTTTCCATAAAAAATATAATAATACGGAATAAAATAATTGATTATTTCAACAGGTGGACAATATAAAATAAATAAATAATTGATTATTTCAAGGTGTTACTAATGAGTGATCATTTTTTATATTTTCAATTTTTGATTTTTTTTTAGTTTTTGTTTTGTTTTGTGATTGTGATGTTTAGTGATTTTTGCTTTTGTCATTTTTATTAGCTTTTTTATACATTTCTATTCAGCTTAGGTTTTTATTTCAGTTTTAGTAATATTTATACTTGCACTTACCGTAAATTTCAGTTAGCTGCCAAGGCAACATTAGTAATTTTTAGCTAATATTTTTTATTTTATTTCAGCTTTAATTAAAACCTGAAAATTATTGTATTCGTTTTAGCAAACAATAACTTAAAACTTAAAATAAAATTGCTGCCATTATACAAAAATGTATAAAAATGCAACAATATTTTCAGCTACAGTTCAGTTAAACAATACAAATAAAAAACATGCACAAGAAAAATTATTGGTAAAATCGTTATTAGGCTGCATGACTTGGTGGGGGGGGGGCGGTTGCTATCAATTGCATTAATTTCTGATGCAAGTTTCTTTCTCTTTTTTTGCGATTTTGTGAATTTTTGCGATTTAAATTGCTTTTTTCTTTCTTTTTTTTGGATCCAGGTTTGCTAAACTAGGGCTGCACAATTTGGCAAAAATTATAATTATTTCTTATAATAATAATATCTAAATAAACAAAACTAAAAAAATACTATTGTAATATTTCAGTGTAAAATACAAACTAATTGAGTATTTAAGAAATTATAATACTAATAAAAAATAATGGGTATTTACATTACAACTGTAAAATTACTACTTTCTAATATTTTTTCAAATATTAAACCACACTGGACCCTTTTAGGCGTTTGACTCTGAACACGGGCAGGGAAAGCCTATGAAACTTTTTTTTTTTTTGTTTTTTTTTTTTAATAAGTGCTTTGTTTTTTTAGTTTGGGGAACACGGTCGGACACAGGGTCGGGGGAACACGGTCGATTAGATGGCCGCTAACTTTACTGATCTGGGTCAGCAATCGGGTGGTGCCGATTTTGCCACAAGACCTCCTCTTTGATGTACCTCTGGCCTTTAGCTCTGCAAGCAGCCTAACAGTCACGCACAACAAATCACATAATTCTATAACTGAGAGTAGTTTTATAGATGAATTAGAATAAGCACAACCTGCTGGAGGCCGCCTGAGATCGATCTGTTTCCAGAACTGGAAGTCTAAGCAGAGATCGCAGCCAGTATTTTACAGACCAGAGACGCACCCAGACATCTCTCCTTCACCGACAGATGAGAAAACACCCTGAGAACACATGACACAATTTCACGCGTTCATCGACTCTTCATCACTTCAAATACGTGAATGAATCAAGAGCTGTACTGAAATTAGACAGTCATTTTAATTAAACAATATTTAATCTCAGTATTCAAGCTGCAGGTTTGATATGATGCTCAATGCAGATCATTTGGTATCGAGTTGGTCACCAGTCCATAATCCATAATAACACTTCCTCCAGTGAAAAAGAGCATCTCCTGTTGTCTCTCACATCAGAATTCACACATATATTTGTTTAGAGCTGTTTAAACGGTGCTTGATCTGTGCAGATTTCTCTCCTGATTCAGACCAGAACATTTTTTTTTCACTGGAGGAAGTGTTATTATGGATTATAGACTCTATGTATTTGAGTTAAAAAACATCTTAATGCTGGATGTGTTTCAGCTTTTGTCTTCTCCCGGATGTTCACTGATGGACTGGAGTGCTGTGGATTACTTGTGGATTATTGTGATGTTTTTATCAGCTGTTTGGACTCTCATTCTGACGGCACCCATTCACATCCATTGCTGAGACACTGATGCAGTGCTACATTTCTACAAACCTGATGAAGAAACACACTCATCCTAATGTTGGATGGCATGAGTTAAACAGACCTTGAGCAGTATAGAGGAGGGCAGCTGGTTAATGTCTGTATTTTTAGCGCTCTTCGTCTCCTCCGAGCTCTCGTTTTGAGACGGCTGACAGCAGCAGGAGGAGGAAGAAGTCGAGGCACTGCCTGCATCTGTATGCCGCCCCACGGCAGAGCCGTCCTCCTCCGAAGGAGAGGAAGAGGAGGAGGATGAAGGCAGCGAAGAGAGGAGGCACCGGCTGTCTCCTCGCTCCTCTCCGTTCTCCATGGCCTCCTGGAAGGCACAGCGAGGCTGCTTGCGGGGAGTACACCGCTGCAGCTCAGCACATTTACGCTTGCACACCATTTCCGAATAGTCAGGGACGACGGCAGAGAACAGCGCCGGGGGCCCGATCAGCTTGGAGAGCAGACTCCGACCCTGGCCCTCCCAAACGGCCAGCTCTCCCGGAGAGAGGAGGAACCTGGCGCACTCCTCGGGCGAGTTCAACGAAACGCAGCGCTCGGCGAGTTTGGACACCGCCGCGCTCTCGAAGGGCCAATCGTCCTCGACGCTCCCGCTGGGGCCGTGCACGATGAAGCACAGCATACAGGGACCCTGAAGGAAGCAGTTCCTCCTTTTCTTCTTCTTGCGCAGCTTCCGTGATTTCTTCTTCAGACCGTAACCATTTTTGGAGAGAAAATGGCCCATATAGATGATTCACGGTGACTCTGGGAACGAGAGAGCAGCAAAGGAAAATGAGACCGTATACAAGCATATTCACAAGTTTTCACTGCATTTTTGTTATGTAAAACAATTCAAATAGCAGCAGCTTTAACAGTAAAAGATCTGGTACTAGCGTAACATGACATGCAGACAAAAATCTGTGTCCCTGCAGCACAGAAGCAGTCATAAGTAGCACAGGTATATTTGTAGCAATAGACAACAACACATTGTATGAGTCACAATTATACATTTCTCTTTTATGACAAAAATCATTAGGATATTAAGATTAAGATCATGTTCCATGAAGATATTTAGTAAATGTCCTACAGTAAATATCAAAACCTAATTGTTGATTAGTAATATGCATTGCTAAGAACTTCATTTGAACAACTTTAAAGATGATTTTCTCAATATTTAGATTTTTTTTGCTCCCTCAGATTCAGATTTTCAAATAGTTGTATCTCAGACAAATATTTGTCCTCCTAACAAACCACATTCAATACATCAATGGACCTAACAAACCACACATCAATGGAGAGATTATTTATTCAGCTTTTAGACGATGCATAAATCTCAATTTTAAAAATATTGACCCTTATGACTGGTTTTGTGCTCCAAAGCCACATATTTATTGTTTTGTTGTATCGTTATAGTAAATCATGGCTAGGTTGCACTAATTTGATTTATTTGAAACATAGCCATAATTTACTAGAACAAGCGAACAAATTAGCATGATGAGGCCTCGATTTATTAAAATGAGTGAACAAATTAGCACAAACAAGGGAATTAATTAGTACAACACAACCTAAATTTACTAAAAACGAAGGAACAAATTAGTACAATGTCACTGCAATTTATTAAAAGTACAACAAGGCCATAATTTACTAAAAGAGGGAAGAAGTTAGTACAACGTGGCCACGGTTTACTGAAACAACATAAATTACTAAAGCAAGGGAACAAATCTGTATAACATACAATATTTAAAAACTTTCCTATAACGTTTAATGTTCAGAATCACTATAAGTGTTAATAGGTTCACAGAACGTAACATTGTAACATTTAAAACATTGATCAGCACAAAGTGTCAACTTCTGACTCGATCATCCAGTGGAGTGAGTTGGGGGCGGGGCTATCTGTTTGAGCGACCAATGGCAGACAGGAGGCGTGTTTGGGAAACATGTTTGACAACAGTCATTATTTTTGCAGATCAGTCTGATATATTTAGGGTATTACTATGTCATATGTATTCATATTATATGTAGGTAGCGCTGATAGTATTTGTTTCTTTTCTCTGTTTTGTTTGGCTCTGGTTTATTTTTTGTGTTGTTGTTTAAACTAACTAGACACTTGATCCAGTGGTGTCTTTCCAATTATTTTATAAACTGCACCAGCATGAGGCATAGCAAGATCAATACTATGGTCTATATATCTATACCATAACTGTGCCGTGTTTTCACCACAGCACTTTTTGCATTAGAAACTGAGTATTTAGGATAGCATGGCTGCATTATATGTCTCAGATATGATGTGTAATGTGTTAGTGAAGCTCTGTGCTACTGTTAAGTCTCAGCAGGAACCGTACAAACATCCACAAACACTGCTGTCACTGTTTACACACGAGCCGCTGAGTGTTGTTGTGTTTCATTGAGTGAGAGCGGCGGACGACGCCATTAAAGTCCCTCGTGAGAAAAGAAGCAACAGCGAATATCTGTCATAATAAAACCTGCCAATCCTCACCAGCTCACGCGACCCTCAGCACCTCCTTCTCGCGCTCGCATAATCCGCGCGACACACAAACAGAAGCGAACGCACCGCAAACGCGCGCTCGCCGTGTCAAGCTGCTACAATGTTTCAAAACACTTCCGGATTTCAAATAACAGCGGAAATCCCGCCCACGGCTCGAGATGAGAGCGGGCGTTCATTGGCCAGATTATCTGTCTGTGAGGACACGATAGCCAATTATTTGTGATTTAAAGGGAACTCTTTAAATAGGGCTTTAACAGGACGGACTGTAAACCACACGTTCCTTTTTAACATCAACACTTAAGAATTCTGAAAGCGGGTTTGTTTTGGACATCGGCAAACTTTCGTAAAAGAGTGTTTATGAATCTGTCCAAATCATCTACACCCCTTCCAGCCAAAAAAAAAAAAAAAAAAACACGCGTTCTTGAGCGTCGTGAGTTAAGATTCATTTTAGCGAGTCGGTTCGGATGATTCATTCCAATGAAGCGCGATACAATGTGCATGAAGTATCATATAAATTGTTCCTAATATTGTTATCACCCCTCAGTTGTACTTGTGAGAAATCCATCAGTTTACAAGTCAAATCAGAATTAATTCTATGGTGTTTTTTTTTTCTTGTGCGTTCAGCGAGTCGGTTCAGAAGCTTAATTTCAATGAATCACGATCCAATTATTTTATGACGTCAGTCAAGCGTAAAGATAACATTTTTTTTTCTTTTACAGGTGTAATAATTTTAATTATTCACAATATTGTTTTTACAAGTAAAGTTCATTTTTTGAATGGTGCTTTCTTTTCCTTTTTTATTTATTTATTGAACAGTAACATTAAAGCAAAAAGCAGAGACAAGAAAGAAAAGAAAGGGAAAAAATATAAAAATACATAGAGACAGATAGGCCTTTATTGCCGGGGTAACAAAAAACAACAACAAAGTAAAAAAATACATCTCAAAAGGACACAAATGTTGAATAAAGAGATACAGTTATTATTGCTTTTGGATTAATAGAATGTTGAATAGTTTTCATATATAAATCAACTTTGTATAAAGAAAAGAGAGGTTTGGAGAAAGGAATGGAGCTTTCTTGCGCGTTTCTTTTAGCGAGTCGGTTCGAATGATTCATTCCAATGAACTACGATACAGTTCTTTCAAGACGTCGCTCAAACATAAAGATTACATTTTATTATGTTACCAGTGTCAGTAATAATAAGCTTAATTAGTTCTCATTATTGTTACCACCTCGCAACTATACTTGTGGAAAAATCTTTAGCTGCCTAAAGTCAAGTCAAATTCGCTTTTTGTGTGTGTGCGCGGTCTTTTTAGAGTCGGTTCGTATGATTCATTCGTTCCAATAAACCGCGAAACAATTGTCATTATCCAAAAATAGCCTAATAATTGTTATTATTACCACCTAGCAATTTTACTTGCGAAAAAAGGAAATGATTCAGAAAGTCATAATTATTTATATAGCGTTCATTTTAACGAATCGGTTCGGATGATTCATTCCGGCAGTGAACCACGACATAATTATTTTTAAACGAATATACATAACAGATATGAGAATTTGTTATTACTATGTTCCCAGTGTCCAGGAATAATATTATTACCTATTCTCAAGCAGAAATAAAGTCATAAATCCCTGTCTATGGGCGGATCGGATCCAGCAGGAATGGGCGGAAACTTCCTAAAATAACTCTTGGAAGAGTGAACGCAATGGCTGCCGTTCTCCCGATAACGCGACAGATCGCGCGCTCCGTTCAGGAGAACAGACGCGCCTCACACGATCTCTGCATCGCTGAGGTCAGGGACTGTCTGATATTTGATCGACACGGTGTCTCTAAAACCTTCAGCAGTTTGTTTCAACACAACAAAGCCATCATTGTGTTCGTGAGGGTAAGAGAGGCTTTGAAACGCTTTCTGGTGCACACTACAGTTCCAGCAGATCATCTGGACTTTGCGTGACCTTTTGCCATAAAGTTTGCCTTTTCTTTTTATTATGTGATGTGATATGTTATTTTCTGTGTGTGATCTCATATTCAAGTTTGTGATCAGCATGCATGATTTTATTTTGACCTTTAGTGTAAAAAGTATCAAAAAGATTAAAAAAAAAAAAAAAAACAGACACTGTGACCTTTTTATATCTAATGCTTCATGATTTTTAATATGTTTTGGTTTAATTATGTTTTGTTTTTCATCCAGTGTTTGGTCAGCTATGCTTTTCTTGTACACTGCAAGCGATATTCTTCAAAACAAGACGCCTATATTATGTCTATTCCAGATAATAATATTGTTTTCTCTTCTTATACTTATTTTTTAGTTTTATTTTATTCTATTCCTATTCTATCGCATGCTGCATACAATATTTTGTGTGTGTGTGGTTTATTTATATTTATGCATGTGTATTTTCTTCACATCTTATTTTTATTATCTGTGTGTTGTTGTTGTTGTGCACAGGAAGCTTGTGACACTAAAACAAATTCCTTGTATGTGTAAACATACTTGGCAATAAAGCTCTTTCTAACTTATGATATTTCACAGAACTTCTTGTGCTACACATGCAAAGAATATGTGGAGGATTTGGGCAAAATACCTCGGCAAATGTTGCAGGTGAAGGGATGATATTAGGAAATGTTATTAAACAGTTTTGTCAGTAATATTTGGTTGAATATTTTAATATGAAGTCAGAATATGTTCAATGTATGTGAAAAGAACAACATCTTTTTTCCCCTTCTCTCACAAATGTAGGAATCGAATGTCAGATTAGTAGTGATTGGACAGTCCTCGTGGGGTCATATAGAGGTAGGATGGGTTTATTAATATACAGTTCAAATATGAAAGGCTTGAAAACTTCGTTTTTTTTAATTTTTTGTTTAAATGTTAATACTTTTTTTCCTCACAGTTATTGATTTTATTTTTTCTTACAGTTTTGTTTTTTTCTTGATGAATCAAAAATTGAAAAAAAAAAAGGTAACTGCAAATGTTTACACAAAGTTTCAGTGGTTCATAGTCTTTATATTTAATATAAGGTATATAATGTTTTTTTTTTTTTAAATGCATTTAATGTATAATTTCAAAAAGGCATTTGCAGTGGGTTTGTAAAAGCTTCTGTCATTGCATGTTTGAGCTGAGTTTGTGTTGTAGTAACACAGTTTTGACAGCAGGCGTTCCGAATGATTCAAAACAGTGAATCGTGTTGATTCAATTGATTCGAAGCTTCGAAAAGATTCATTTCTGCAATGTATCACTACTTTTTTATCTCGCAATTCCTGTTTTACATCTCACAAATTTTTGCTTTTTATTTCAGAATTCTGAGTTTGCACCTTGCATGGTCACATCTGTGAGATGTAAACTAAGAATTGCGAGGAAAAATCTCCATAATTGTGAGAAAAAAAATGCTATTACCTTTTCCATTTTTTGTAAATCTAATTGCAGAAATGAGCTTCCATAGTTAGCTTTTACCAGTTTGAAAGACATATGAGCAAGATAAATATAACATGCAATCAACAGTGAAGTCTGAGCAACTAAATTTGCGTTGTTCCAGACATTTTAGTAAAAGTGGTATTGCTTGGGGGGGAAAATTAGACAAATTTATATTTTAGGCCATGCATTTGACTCAGTTTTCTAATCCAGTCTAGCACTAGAATGAATTGGAGTTGCACTAAAGTTGAGTGAGAACATTTTCAATGTTTAATTTCAGTAATGATTGTTTAATGATACAAAACTACTCACGATTGTCTTGTACTTTGTGATCTCTTTATGTTGTAGGCTTTCTGCTCCCTGACAGGCTATTCTCACGAAATATATGTTGATCCCGAGAGACAAATCTACAAAAAACTTGGAATGAGAAGAGGAGAGACGTACATGGAGACACGTAAGCGGCTTGATTTTGTCAGTACTTGTGTTTTAAATGTCAACTATAGCTGCTCTGGAGCAAGAGTGCGATTTTTGTAGAATTCAGTAATGTTTTTAGACATTAAATGACAGCTTAAATTGACTGCTTTAAATAGATGCATGAAAATAAAAGCTTATTTTGTCATTGTATACACTTCTCCCTGCTTTTGTTTGGAAGTGAATGCCAAAGAATGGTGTGTTTGATTGAATGTGCGTTTGCAGCTTCCAGCAGTCCTCATGTGAAATCCGGAGTACTGGTCGGGAGTCTGAGGAGCATGTGGCGAGCCATGACCAGCCCTGCGTTTGACTTCCAGGGAGATCCGCTGCAGCAAGGCGGAGCTCTGATCGTAGGCCCAGGTCACACGCTTTCTGATTCTGCTTTCGTTTCTATATCCTCACTTGATCTAAACATTCTGTGTTTTATTCTTCAGCTCCACAGGTTCATTTTGCCCATTTTGACATGAACCGGCTGGACCACATGCCCATCAACTGGTTGCTTCAGTTAGCAGGCCTCCAAACGCTGGACTTCAGCGAGTCGCACAAAATCATTGATATCTGAAGGGAAAGGGAGCTGTTAAGACATGACGGAGCTGCGCTCGATGCTTGTAGCTGTTATAATGCAATGCTTTGTTTGAACTCTATAATAGCGAACTATTGTTGTTGTATATAGTTTTTATATATTATTTATTTTTAATAGGAGCAAGCCATTCCACTGCTAGGGACCATTGATTATATTTGTTACATTACAAAAAAAAAAAAAAAAGATATATTATAATGTTTTTTTTTTTTTTTTTTTTTTTTTAAATCCTCCAAAAACACATCATATTGAGTGGAGTATAAAACACTTGTTTTGGTGTAAATCTCATATAAACATGTCCAAGTTTTTTTTTTTTTACATTGTGCATTGTTTTAATTAGTCTCATTATCATAATAGTCTGCAAAACAGTAAAAAAAAGTTTTATAATAAATATTTATATAAATTAAAGACTATACAACAAGTGGTGTAAATACTTTACAATTATTTTTATATTTTATTTATTTATTATTTATTTATTGGTCTTTTTTTGCATTACAGCCATTAGAATTAGTGTTGAAAACATTATCATTGTTGAGATATACTAGTACACGTTTGGTTGTGAATCTTATATATTCATTTATATAATTTAATCAGTTAATTTAAATGATAGAATCATTTATTTATAAAAAAAATACACAAATAAATAAAAATAAATCAAGAAATAAGGCATTTCGCAAAGAAAATAAACAATATTTTAGCACCATTAAGTTTTCTTTTTACGTTGTTTAAATGATTCTTATTAATGAAATAGTTATTTTTACTGCAAAACAGTACATCTGCATAAATTATTACATTTAGTCATTAGCACTATTGCGATAATGCAGAAACACTTTACGATTTAAATTAATATATTTTACATCACAGTAAAGTAAAACAGATGTGTTTTAAACATGAAAACATGATGCAAATAATCTTAAAAACAATTAGTTTCTCGTTTTTTTGGATTTCGCGAGCATGATTAAAAAAATGTGCAGGTGCCCGGATGTAGTGGCGCAGTGACGTCACTCGCAAGGCTTTTAGAAACTTACGTCACTGGCAGGACAACTGGCTCAAAGATACTTTGGTCTGCAGCGCATGGAGCCGTTAAAAGCCGGACTATGCGAACTAAAGCGCAAATCCTTTTTCTATCGCACGTTCGCGTCTGAAACGCCATTTTTTCGTGCGTAAGGAAGCATGAAGCGCAAGAGCGAGCGACGGAGCGAGTCGAGGAAGAGACTCCGCGCGTCTCTGAGGGAGCAGACGGAGTCCAAGAGCGACATTTACCTTCGTGTCACAGGTAAACAAACTACAGACGCGTCCGGAACGAGCTTAACGAGTTGAACCGCCGTGAAGAACCGCCATACAAGTCCTGTCAGGGGGAGTTTGGCGGGTTATAGAGCACTGGACGGTCACTTTAACACGAAACATGAGATCACATCACAAACTAAGTGCTGTTTATGTCGAGATTAGACTCTTGAATGGTATTATTAACTACTAATGGTGATTGTGTCTGTGTGGAGACGGAACGGGTTTCTTTGTTCTGTTCGCTGGATGTAAATCACTGAAAATGGATCAAAGCGTTCAGTCAGAGCAAAAAGAGATTCTATTGGCTGATCGGCGCTTCTCTCTTAGCAACGGCTTGGGCAGCGTGCCAATAAGAGTCGAATACTGCCTGCTGCCCGATTTAAATCCTGAAGGGAGGGGCTTAGTGTGATTGACGTGTCAGTGTTGTGACCGTCAGCCAATCAGAGGGCGGGAAAGAGTTTAACGTCGCGTTGGATTTAAACTCCGCTGAACTTAAATCCTGAAGGGAGGGGCTTAGTGTGATTGACGTGTCAGTGTTGTGACCGTCAGCCAATCAGGCGGCGGGAAAGAGTTTAACGTCGCGTTTGATTTAAACTGTGCTGCTGAACTTTCTTCAGACTTCAGGCGAGAGAAACATCACCTGTGTCGTTATTTTATTTACGCAATTTAAACGGATGTATAGTTCTAATTTACATTTGTTTTTAAATACAGGTTTTATTGTATAAAACAGGTTCGGCAAACAAAAAATACTTTTATTATTATTATTATTTAGTAGTAGTTCGATGAATTTTTTGAACTTGATTTCTTCGTAAATTGTCGACGGAAGTTAAATAGTTTTGTGTTGACTTTAGATTAGTGTTAAGTCTTTTAATTATCAAGCTAACTTAAACCAAGATCAAATAATGCTCCGGAACAACGCTACAATAGAAACGTGCGATCTGTCGAACTGCATCGAGTTCATTAAAGGTGAGTGTCATATTTCTGCGTTTTCTTCTTAATAGTGCACATGTTTTGTTGTCTCGCGGTTGGTCGGAGCACTCACTTCCGGTGCGCGGATTCAAATGCATGCACTCATACGTGTTAACATTCATATGAAGTACGTTCATTGTGAGAGATCACCGTGTAGTGTGTCTTCTTGTGTTTTGCAGATCAGCTGTATTTTGCTCTTCTTCATCAGAAGGTGAAGAGCACTCCTGACAGACACTGTTTCTGCATCGATGAAGAGCTTTCCTATGAGAAGTGAGAGTCTAACTGTGCTTTACTTCTGAAATACTGTCATTATGGCTCATGATTGGGGACATTAATACACTAAACACTATAAAGTGTCATATATGATGTATGAAAGGCCTCTAAATGATCAACATCAAGCATCATTGGATTGCATTGCATTATATGTTTGGATCATTTCAATCTAGTCTTACTAAGTCACATTATTGGAGAGATAGAGTTGCATTTATATATATATATAGCCTAAATGTTCAGTATTAAGTGTTTTCTTCCCTATAGGACAGTCTTTTAAATATGCATATGTTTTTATGGATCGTTCCAGACCTTTATCAATAACCTCTTTGATTTTTATATTTGAACAGCTTCTATGCGGACTTCGGCCCGCTCAACCTGGCCATGTTTTATCGCTTCTGTTGCAAACTCAACAAGAAGCTGAAGGTAATGACGCTTCGTTACACTGTTTTAATAAATACAGTCTTTGCATGCAAGCGCCGTATGTTTATGTTTTTTATTATTTAACCCCTTAACTGTCACCGTCCCGTCTGTGGGACGCTTGGCACTCTTTTTTTGTCCTTTTTCTCTATAAAATCTTTTAGTAATCATCATAAATTATATATCATTTGAAAGCTTAGAAGCCCAAGATTCATTTTGAAATCGGACATTGCGTTACCATGGAAATGGTACTTTAAAATCTTATGGCGGTCTCCTCCCCCTTAGTGGGCGGAGTCAAGTGTCTTATTACAAAATGCATTACGGTCTTTTAGAATCAAAACTTTTTATAATCTTGGCAGCAAACATCATTGGAAAGGTCTGAGTCTCAGGATTCCATATTTGGTTGTTATTTTAAAGTATTGAAGTAAAATTGACAGAGAAATCTAGAGAAAAATTAATTAAGCAAAATTCAAAGGAGTTTTGGTGGCTGTTTGTGGTATGACGCCCTAAATACAATCTCACAGGAACCTCAGTTTTTTTTTTCATATCAACTTCAAATTTGGAAAATAACTTATTTAGACACAAGGCTTTAATTTTTTACCAATTTTTGAGTAAAACCTGTTATGTAAAATATTTATAATAAATAAATAAATATAGCACATTTTATTTACAGTACATTTAAACTTCTATAACTTTTTGGTACTTTAATTAAAAAAAATAAAAATCCACTTTTGCCAGAATCTGCTAATTTTCTTTTTTAAAAAGAGACCAACCTTAGGTTTATATTCCAAAGTGTTCATAAATTACAACAATTTAAGTTTGGATAGTGCACTTTAATGACTATTTTAAAAAAATGGGGGTGACACTTAAAGGGTTAAATGTTTGGTTTTGTATGCAAGATGTGTTTAATTGTTTGTGCTCTTCTTTCTTCTAACAGTCTTGTGCTCTTGCAAAGAAGACGATTGTGTTTTATACCTGCGGTGACAGAAAGAAACAAGCCAATGCTGCGTATTTGATCGGCTCTTATGCTGTGAGTTTTCCCCTCCAGCTTTTTTTTAGCCTAAAGACGTCGCTTTCATGAAAGTGCATGAACCATTTCTAATGGTTCTGCATGTATATGCATGAGCTTTGCATCTAGTTAGGTGTGAAAAGAGTCACTCTTGCTTGTCCTCTTTTGTAGGTAATGCATCTACAGAAAACGCCAGAAGAAGCGTACAGCCTTCTGGTCTCCCAAAATGCGTCGTATCTTCCTTTTCGGTAATTGAAATGTATCCCCTACATGCATTTAATTACTTTTTTAAATGTTTAAATCAGAAGCAATCTCATTTTCCTGTTCATCTTTGATTTAATCTGTCATTGCATTCAACAGAGATGCATCTTTTGGAGCATGCATGTTCAATCTGAATATCCTCGACTGTCTGCTGGCCGTCCACAAGGTACTCCGGAGTCTCTCTGAAGGTTTATCTGGTGTGTTTGCAGATCCACTATTGCTTCTGATCGCTTGTTGTGTGTTTCAGGCTCTTCAGTTCGGCTGGCTGGATTTCTCAAAGTTTAACGTGGAGGAATATGAACATTATGAGGTGAGTTTTCCATGATATATACTTTTTTCTTGCTATTAAATGGACGTGGCCATTTGTAAACTCTATATATTATATATTTTAAGATATGCCAGAGCAAGATATTTTCAGTTGAGACATGCATTTAAGTCTGGGACTAGCTTTAAGCCTTTTTTTTGAAACCGGGGGAAGAGTTTAGCCACACACTGACAGACCCGATACTTTAATATCGTTTCCAGCGGGCCGAAAATGGAGATTTCAACTGGATAATTCCAGGGAAGTTTTTGGCTTTCAGCGGCCCTCATCCAAAGAGCAAGATTGAGAACGGTGCGTATGGTTTGGCTTGTTCACCCAATGCTCTCCAAAGCTGGAATTAAGGACAGATTTATATACACTCCTCCTTTTTTTTCCATCAGGATACCCTCTTCATGCCCCTGAAGCGTATTTCCCCTACTTCAGGAAGCACAACATCACCACCATCATCCGGCTCAACAAGAAGATGTACGACGCCAAGCGTTTCACAGACATGGGCTTCAAGCACCACGACCTGTTCTTTGTAGATGGCAGTACGCCCAACGACGCCATCGTCACCAAGTTCCTGAACATCTGCGAGAATGCTGACGGAGGCATTGCTGTCCACTGCAAAGGTTCGGGTTTTTCAAGCCTAAAATACTCACGTGACGAGCACAAAACCAGTCATAAGGGTCAGTCTTTTGATATTGAGATTTATACATCATCAATAAATCATCTCTCCATTGATGTGTGGTTTGTTAGGAGGACAATATTTGTCTGAGATACAACTATTTGAAAATCTGGAATCTGAGGGAGCAAAAATACTAATTTTGAGAAAATCATCTTTAAAGTTGTTCAAATGAAGTTCTTAGCAATGCATATTACTAATCAAAAATTAAGTTTTGATATATTTACGGTAGGAAATTTACAAAATATCTTCATGGAACATGATCTTTACTTAATATCCTAATGATTTCTGGCATAAAAGAGAAATGTATAATTATGACCCATACAATGTATTGTTGTCTATTGCTACAAATATACCTGTGCTACTGACGACTGCTTTTGTGCTGCAGGGACACATTTATCCAGCAAGCGATTCATCTACATGTGTTCTTGTAATCAATACAAATAATACAAAGTGCAACTAATATGCTCTTAGCAGGGTTTCCGCGGGGTCATAAAAAGTCATAAATTTAACAATAAGAATTTAAGGCCATAAAAAGTCATAAAAACGTGCGGATTTTCCATACAAGGTCATAAAAAACATTTAGCCACGTCTTAAATTGATATGCTCGTCCATTAATTTGTTCTCCCATCAAAATGCGCTCGCGGCGGCAATGGCATTCATTTGTTTCGCTTGTTGTAGTTTTGTATGAGGAATCTGGGTGGTATCACAGCGTTCCAGAACTACAAGGTCCATGCGGCAGCATACAGACTTGTCAGAAGGACTTTCACAGAAACTCGCGCGAACTCCGAACATACTGTATCATACTGAGTCACTGCTTAGTTTAATTAAAATCATCCTGGCTATCACAATGGGAAAATGTACCTTTAACGATCTATGGCTCGATGACGGTGCGTTTAGTAGCCGGCTCAAGCCCGTCGCTAACAATCTGTATCACGCCTATTGCACTCTGTGTAAGACGTTGGAGCTGTCTAGTTTAGGCATAAAAGCCTTGAAGTCGCATGCAAAGTTGGAAAAGCATATCGTTGCTGTAAAAGGCCTGCAGCAATTGCAGGCGATCCGTCAGTTTTGTTCGGCTCCGTCACTAACGTTACCCGGTCCAAGTACAGCACAGGATTCTGTTCTGTCGCATCCAGTGCAACACACAGTGGTTTCGGATCAACCTCCACACTGAAAGCGAAGGTCGTGTGGGTGTTGAATACTGTGACCAAACACCAGTCGTACAACGGGAACGAAGATATTATTGCCGAACTTTTCCGAACAATGTTCCCAGACTCTGACATAAGCAAAATATTTACGTGCAGGAAAGATAAGACCTCATACATCACTCGGTTTGGCTTGGCAGATTATATTAAAAAAGTCCTCATCTCCAAGGTCTCGGGGCCTTATGTTCTCATGTTTGATGAAAGCTTAAATCACACAAGCAAGAAGAAACAGCTGGACATACACGTTCGGTTCTGGAATGACGACAAGGTGACTTGTTATTTTGGAAAGTAATGCCATAAAATAATTGTTAATTTACAATGTTACTTTACAATGTTACAATTGTTAAGTGTTCCTGTGTTCTTGATACTCAAGAAAAAGAAGGCGAAGGCTTCAGTTTCTTAATCTTAAGTAAGAAATAATAGAATTACTCTTTAAATAATAAAACTGGTTACTTTTAATGAAAGTCAATAATAAAAAAAGACTTTTGAAAGGAATTTTAATGACTAAAGTTATTTATCGTAATTCGTGTAGGTCATAAATTCAAATCATAATGGTCATAAAAAGGTCTTAAAAAGTCTTAAATTTAACTGATTAAACCCTGCAGAAACCCTGAAAGTCTTAAATTTAACTGACATGTTAATTCAAACTAGGGCTGTCAAGCAATTTAAATGTTTATTCTAATTAATTACATGATTAAGCTAATTAAACACACATCAATTTTGTCTGAGAAATTAATTACCGCCAAAAGATCGTTTAAAGTCATTGTGTTGGATGAGAAAACATTCAATAGACATTACAAAAGCGTCAGAAAGAAATATTTTGATTCTACATTGTGTATATATATAATATTAAATGGATTTTAACTAAGAGTACTGAAATATGAAAATAATATTTTAAAAAATAAAAAGCGTTGAATAATTAATTCAACAGATTCATTCAGAAGCAAATGACTCTTTATGAATGAGTCACTGAATCATTGACTCACTTGATTCATTCAGTTACAACTCACCGCTGTTTTGTTTTTTTGTTTGATCAGAGATGCTCAGCAGTTCTGCTGTTGCTTTGATTGAAACCATTTACGTTTGCAAAATTAAGCAGAAACGGACAATGTTGACTATTGTCTAAAATTTAACAGCATTAACTAATCACAGTATAATCACAACTGCATTCGTGCAGATATTGGGGATAAACGGCACTCTTGCTGGTGTGATATTGCTAAACTATATCATACGATATAAATATCAGAGGCTTATTTATGTTTTGCGCTCATATCTTGAATTTTAGGCTTATATAACTGCATTCTAATAGGCTTTATCCTGCATGATCAGAAACTGCATGACAGACATCCCCTTATAATTGTTGCATTAATTTTATTGCCTGATCCAGCAAATCCACCTCAGTTCATCAGTGGACGTGAGTCTTCCAGGTCTGGTTTTCGAGTGTCATGAAGTATTAACAGATCAAACCACGGTGTGTTTCAGCCGGTCTGGGCCGGACAGGGACACTGATTGGCTGTTACATGATGAAACACTTCAGACTGACTGCAGCCGAAGCCATCGCGTGGATCAGGATCTGCAGACCCGGTTCAGTCATCGGACCTCAGCAGAACTTCATCGACGAGTGAGTCTTATTCAGAGCGATGCTTCCGTGTGCAAATCTGCGTTAGTGACGGCCGATGTGGGCTTAAACATATATCACGATAAAATAATAAATGATATCGTAGGCTCGTACACATGCAAAAGTTGTTTCACACACGTGCTACTGTAGTGTATTTATTCAGACTGAGACCGTACAGTCCTAACCAAACCAGTTCCAGAGCGAAAACATCAGCATGGGATTTTCAGGTTTTTAGAAGCCCTGATGGTAATTAATGCATGCCTTGATGTAACAGAAAGCAGGCGAGTCTGTGGGAGGAAGGTGATGTGTACCGGCAACAAATAACTGAGCAGGAAAACGGCTCGAGTAAAGCGGCAGTGGCTGGGATCCTCTCTGGAGTGGAAGATATTTCCATTAATGGTACAAACAAGAACATTTCACAGAGGAAAACTCCTTCTGAAATGGTAAGTAAATCTATTTATTCTGGCACATCTTAGTTTGTGTGTCTGTTTTGCATAACAGTGTAAAGTTTAGTGCACTTTGCTGAATTATATGACCCAGTGAGATAAGAAAAGATGCAAAGCGGATGCTGTTGTTACGGTTGTTAACCAGGGTGTGTGTTTCATTGGTTAGCACACTGAGGAAGAGGAAGAGGAGTGCGGAGGACTCACACAAGGTGATAAACTAAGAGCGCTGAAGAGTAAGAGGCAGTCCAGAGCATCCACAGGCTCAATATCGTAAGTTCTTCTCCGTTTCCTGTCCATCTTTATACATGTAGCCATCGGTACAAGTGCACTAGTGTGGAAGAAATCTGCTCCTGACTCTTAATATCAGTCTGTGATTGATTTCAGGACACAGTCAATAAAGTCACATTTTTATCATGATTTCAGAATTTTATTTTTGCAATGATTTCAGAAAAATGCTTACTAACTTTTATTTCACCTTCCCAAGTTTAAATAGTAATTCATTAGACTTTTTAACCCAATTTTAAGCATATTAAAATAAACATTACAACAGTCTGCACCCCTGGTAGTAAAGTGCTGCAGTCTGCTGGGCTCGCTGTGGCCCGGCTGGTGTGTGTAATGGTAGCAGAATGACGGGGCGTGAGAGAGTCCTGTGACGCCATCGTGTGCGGATACGAGGCTGCCGCAATGCTTCTTTTCATCTCAAGCCTTTTGTTTTCAACTTTTAGACTCATTGTGCTTCCCCAGCCAAGCCAAGACTCTTTCTGGAAAGTGCATAGATTCAGACTCCTCACCTTTTAGTGTCAAATCACTTTTTGGAGATCTAAATAGGTCACCTGTGAGATTTGCTTGGATCCAATGAGAAGTTTTTATTTGGGAGGGTCTTACGAGGGTAAATAAAGAACTGGAGCCGGTCGCATAAGCGGTTTAGACTAGTATTAAAAAGTTAGTCATCTAATAATATAAAAATAATTTTTTTTTTTTTTTTTTTTTTTTTTCTTCGACTGGTCATAACTTTTTAAATTCAGTTATGAAAATTGTATTGGAAAAGTAAGACAGATTTTTCTCTTGGCAACTGCTAGTTGGTCAAACTAGTTCTTTACTTTAAAAATTACGTCTAAAAAGGGTTATATTTGATGTATTTGAGATCTGAGATGTGGGACCGGTGAAGAGAGAGAGAGAGGACAAACATTTTAGCTCAGCATTGCCGTCTAATCAGCTAATATTGTCTTAAACAGCCTGCATAGCACTTCATCTTTTATAACATGGGATTTTGACCAAATCTTGATTTTTGTGAAATGTTGCAACAAGATGGTAAATGTTGTGGGTAATTTTTTTTTTTTTTTTTTTTTTTTTTTAATGTGACCCTGGACCACAAACCAGTCTTAAGGGTTAAAGTGTTTGAAACTGAGATTTATGCATCATCTGAAAGCTGAATAAATAATCTCTCCATTGATGTGTGGTTTGTTAGGAGGACAATATTTGAAAATCTGGAATCTGAGGGAGCAAAAAAATCTAAATATTGAGAAAATCATCTTTAAAGTTGTTCAAATGAAGTTCTTAGCAATGCATATTACTTATCAAAAATTAAGTTTTGATATATTTATGGTAGGAAATTTACTAAATATCTTCATGGAACATGATCTTTACTTAATATCCTAATGATTTTTGGCATAAAAGAGAAATCGATAATTTTGACCCATACAAATTTTTGGCTTTTGCTACAAATATACCTGTGCGACTTAAGACTGCTTTTGTGCTGCAGGGTCACATATAAGATAAAAAATCTTTTTAAAAATACCTTGAAGTAGCTACAAATGAACGAGTAAAGCAAATATCAATTCCATGTGGGGCATGCTCCCAATCTGTGCAGTGTGTTCTGATTTTTTTTTTTTTCCTCCTCACCTGTTTGCATCTCTGAAGGTGTGTTTATAGGCTCACAACAAAAGTCTCACCAAAACTGTTTTTTTTTTCCAGTCAGATGCATGTAGAAATCCACCTTCATGTATGGTTTTCAGCCTTTTTTGTCTAAGAAACATGCATGATCTTGATCTCAAAGTAGATGTTCTTTTTTCACACAGTCTTTGCTTTGCACGGTGTTGTTGGGTGGTGTGTGTGCTTGATTTGTCATGCATGAAGTGTATTAACTGCTCTGTGTTGTTGTAACACACTGTGGTCATTTTGCTTTGATCGTCTTTTTCAGTTGCACCGCACACTGGATCTGATCTCAGACGGCGAATAGAGATTCAGTTTATAATTGGAAACCGTTTCTATCTAGTAGGCTTAAGCATTTACTCCCTATTTTGCACTATTGCAGCACAGAGTCATGATCAAAAACCTGAGAAAGGTCCTTGAACCCTTACAATGCATTCAAATCTGATTTGACCTGGAAAAAATATCTTTAAAAAAAAAAAAAAATTAAGAAGGAATGCAACTTTGCAGATACTTTAAGACGCTAAAAGTACACATGTATTTTTTTCTGATTTTTTACCATTATTTTGTATGGAGATATAACCTTTAAAATAAAAATAAAAAAGTTACATATTTCATGTTCAGGTCATTTTGATCTGGGTATGTATGGAGTACCATTAGGTGTCAAAAATTATTTATGATGTTATGTTTCTAACACTTTTGTAAAATATATTTAGCTTTTACCCTAATATCTCTAATACTTCTGGGACTGAATTTTGTTGATAAGCATGAATATATACCTCTGTTGACGAATCATTTGCAGCTTGAAAAACTGATCACTTTCTTTTTTATATATAAGTAAAAGTTTATGTAAAATTAATTAATTTTGTTTGAAAGCAAAGTTTGAGTACTATTTGTTGTTTTGATATTTTGTTAGTAAGGTTTAAAAAAAAAATAGACTGTTTTTGAGCAATCATGAGTTTTAAATTTTAAAGATTTAATTAAATTCCACTCTTAATAAAAATTTTTTTTATAATAATAATAATAATAAATTCCATTCTTTGCAGTGGTGTTAATTCTGGTAATTCTCAGATTATATGTTCTTATAAATTTCACACAATGATATATTTACATAAAATTTCTCATCAATACTGAAAAGATAATAGATAATAATCTCGGTGTGAACAGGCAGAAGTGGAGTGAATGTGGATTTACACGCGCTACAGATCCATCCAGTGTGCGGCGGGAAAAGACGAGTCTCCTGTCTTCTTTCTTTGTTTTTGTTCTGAATTTCGCCCCTGTGTCTAGACGGCCGCTGGCCATGCTGCTCTCTGCTCTCTGTAGCGTTGTCTTCTGCTGGATGTTGTTTGGCTTCCCTTCCGTCCGTTACTGTATAGACGGGGTGGGATTGTAAATGCTTTCTCTTAACCCCGTCTCTGGACTGGAACGCTGTAAGTGTCTCCACGGATCATCCTTTATAATTATCACAGGCTTCTGAGATCAAGCAGCGTTTGATTCGTTTAAGACAATTTCAGGAAAGATGTGCTCTATTTACAGCATGATGTTGATTACCACAGAAAATAATTGACCCATAGTTTTCACAATTATAATAAAAGACTTGAAATAGAAGTGAATGTGGCCTTGCACTTTAAGGGTTTAAAAGCAGAAATGTCAAACTGTTTTTGTTAAAGCACTTAATAATTCTTCAGTTTAATGTACATACAGATGAGCTAGTTGGATATTAGCAAATTAATAAATTAATAGTTGTTTTTCACTATATATATATATATATATATATATATATATATATATATATATTATATATATATATATATATATATATATATATATATATATATATATACACACACACACACATTTTCAATTTAAAAAATATATATTTTGTTTATATTGGTTTTGCTTGTTTTTTGTTACTTTGCATTTATACTTTTTCTTTTATATTTAGAAATTATAAAATAACAATTATAAAAGCACTATTATAAAATATAAAATCATTAAGAAATCCGTTTTAGTCAGTGTCGCCCTATTTTATTTATTTATTTATTTTATTTTTTTTATGAAGTAAAAAACACCATAAAGTGCTTTGCAAAAAAAAAAAAAAAAATGTTCTTCAATTTGCGACTAAATCAAACAATCACTGAAGCTGTTGGTCAGTTTCATATAAGAATAATCATACATTTAATAAGAGTGCAATATATATATATTTTCTAAATGCTGTAAAGATATATTGTTTGTTGTTAGTTTAATGCATTAACTGATGTTAAAAAATGAGATCTTATTGTGTTACCAAATATTTGCATAAAATGAATGAATATAAATTTAGTTTGTGTTGTGTCTTTTTTAATTTCTGCTTTAAAGTTTTGTCTTCAAGTAATCGGTGTTTGAGTCGATTGTTTCCTGTGGAGATGAACATTACGACTCACACGCAGCTGTTAATATAATGTGTATTAAACCCAGAATATCCTTTAACTTCAGATCAGATTCATTTGTGAAGCACTTCAGTTTGGATGTGTAGAGTTTAATCAGGGTGAACATGATTTGATCTCTCAGTCTCTCGGTGCATTAACCGCATTTTGCTCAAGCACTTGAGAATATGTTGTGTGTGTCATGCATTGATAATTGTATTTCGCTCTCCTTATCCGTCCTCGCTTTATAACACTGCACACAATCCAATTATTAATTCAGTAAACAGATGCAGAGTATCTTGCACGTTACGTAACTGGATGATTTTCGATGTATGTTCATGTGTTTGCTGTCAGAGGACGATGATCAAGCTTTTTCTCTCTCCATCCAATCGTCTTATAAAGTTTGTCTGCTTCGTGTGGCTCATTTGAGGCTTTAAAGGATGATTTTGAATCTAATGCTACGCGTGTGAACAGACGTGATTGTAGTATCATGTGTAACGGGAGGGATGGCGAATCATTCTGCAGCTTCATGTGTGACGCAGAGACACCAACGCATCTCATGCATCAAAGGTTTTTTTTGTCCTTTTGCATGTTTTCATCACACTGAACTTTTATTTTTTTCTTTATCTGCAGGTTAGAAGAAAATGCAATACACTCCAAATCAACATCAAGAGCGTTAAGGTAACTATTCTTTTTTTTTTTTATATATATATATATATATATAATATATAATATATTTTTTTTTTTTTTTTTTTAATGCACAAAGGTAACTTAAGAATTTTTTTTTTTCATGCACTTTTTTTTATTTTGTCATATTTTGTATATTTTTCATAAAATGCATTATTTATATAACGTGGTGTGTGTGTGTGCATATGTGTATATATACGGTATAATTGATATAGTAATGATTTTATTTTATCATGCATGTTTATTTTATATTATAATATATTGCTTACTCATTTTAGTATAAAATTTTGTATATTTTTCAAATAAATTTTGTAATTTTATTTTAAAATGTATTTAATATTTTATGTATAATGTATATTAATGTGATTTTTTTATGATTTTATCTACATTAAATATTTTTCATTAATAATTTATATATTTTTTATTACATTTAATTTGTTTGATACAAGATAGATAGATAAATATTAATGATTATCATTATTTTATTTTTTATTGTTTAACAGAATTATTCTGCAGTTATTTGTGTGGGATTGTAAGTCTATCAACAGTAAATCTGTCATATAATCTGTAAAATATCTTCTGTGTAGCTCAGACAAAAGGAAAAGAACTCGGGCTTCCCTCGGATCCATCAGGACCAGTAGGTAGGTGTTCCACAGAGTCTTTCAGCCTTTTGCATTAAAATCGCTAAAGCGACTTGAGCAAGTCTGACGTTCATGTTCACGGCTGACGTTTTCCTTTCACAGCCCTTTACATTCAAGGCTCGCTAAATCTTTAGGCAGCTTGCACGTAACGGCCTGTGAAAAGGATCAGGTGTTTTCTGGCTCAGTGGCCAACAGTAATTTCATCAAGCAGTTCGAACTTAAAGCATTAAGCCCAGTGAACAGTCAGCCGCACGCGGTCCCAGAGATCACTGCAGCTCTATGGCCTCGGCTCAGTAAGTGTACAGCGGCCCTCGTGACCCGGGCTCTTTCCTGCATGACTCTGACGGGGAGAGCGGGCGTCTCTCGTCTTTGCTTGCACACTGTCCTCTGCTGATGGATGATTCACGTTAAAGACTCTTACAAGATCCCAGTCGCTCTCGGTCTGTGAGCGCGACTCTGAGCCGTTTACACCTGGTTGTAACGTGCGTCTCGTATGCATCAGATTTATCTGTGAATATAGTTAGGATTTGCATAGAAGTTTGGAATGATGCATGTTCACCAAAGCTGCATTTATTTGATTAAAAATACTGTAAAAATGTGAAAAATTATTAGAATTTAAAATAAGTGTTTTATGTGTGAATCTCGGTTAAAGTGTAATTAAGTTGGCTTGAGAAAGCCAACTTACTGATCTACTATTTAAACTTATTATTATTATTATTTTTCTTTTTCTGAGACTAAAATTTCTGACTCTAACTCCTCCTAGAGCTTTAACTCTACAGACTTCAAACTCAGCCCCAGCTCTTCAGACTGATCTCGCGGGTGTGCTATATCTTTTCTAACTGATCAGACTTATGGTTTTCATAAAAATGAAGATTAAAAATCATAAAAAAAATCCCATAGACCTTTTTATTGACGGAATGTTCAGATGAGCCAAGCTCCCACTGTCAAAATTCAAAACTAAACAAACTAAACCCCATTAGACTCAATCAAGCTTCGCTTCTATGTACTATTTCTAATCCATTTAAACTCATTCAAACTCATCTATCTAATATTTCTAATCTATCTATCTATCTATCTATCTATCTATCTAGTCTATCTATCTATCTATCTATCTAGCTATCTATCTATCTATCTATCTATATATCATCTGACTCTATCTATCTATCTATCTATCTATCTATCTATCTAGCATTCTATCTATCTATCTATCTATCTATCTATCTATCTATCTATCTATCTATCTATCTATCTATCTATCTATCTATCTATCTCCAGACTGTTTCTTTCTATCTATCTATCTATCTATCTATCTATCTATCTATCTATCTATCTATCTATCTATCTATCTATCTATCTATCTATCTATCTATCTATCTATCTATCTATCTATCTATCTATCTATCTCCAGACTGTTTCTTTCTATCTATCTATCTATCTATCTATCTATCTATCTATCTATCTATCTTTTTTTTTATCTATCTATCTATCTATCTATCTATCTATCCTAGCAACATTCTAATAAATGTTAGAAACATGCTAGTCACGACGAACGCTATGCATGCAAAAACATGCTAGCGACATGCTAGTCACTCGCTAATCATACTAAAAACATGCTAGCGACATGCTAGTAACTCTAACGCTAATCATGCTAGAAACATGCTAGCGACATGCTTGTAACTCGCTAATCATGCTAGAAACATGCTAGCTACATGCTAGTCCTCGCTAATCATGCTTAAAACATGCTAGCGACATTCTAGTAAACTCGCTAATCATGCTACTAAAACATGCTAGCGACATGCTAGTCACTCGCTAATCATGCTAGAAACATGCTAGCGACATGCTAGTCACTCGCTAATCATGCTAGAAAACATTGCTAGCGACATGCTAGGCACTCGCTAATCATGCTAAAAACATGCTAGCGACATGCTAGTCACTCGCTAATCATTTGCTAGAAACATGCTATACGACATGCTAGTAACTCGCTAATCATGCTAGCAACATGCTAGTCACTTGCTAATCATGCTAGAAACATGCTAGCGACATGCTAGTCCCTCGCTAATCATGCTAAAAAAATGGTAGCGACATGCTAGTCACTTGCTAATCATGCTAAAAACATGCTAGCGACATGCTAGTCATTTGCTAATCATGCTAGAAACATGCTAGCGACATGCTAGTCACTCGCTAATCATGCTAAAAACATGCTAGTGAAATGCTAGTGACATGCTAGTCACATGCTAATCATGCTAGAAACATGCTAGTGACATGCTAGTAACTTGCTAATCATGCTACTGACATGCTAGTCACTTGCTAATCATGCTAGAAACATGCTAGCGACATGCTAGTAACTGGGTATCATGCTAGTGACATGCTAGTCACTTGCTAATCATGCTAGAAAAATGCTAACGACATGCTAGTCACCGCTCGCTAATCATGCTAAAACATATTAGTGACATGCTAGTCACTTGCTAATCATGCTAAAAACATGCTAGCAACATGCTAGTAATTGCTAATCATGCTAGAAACATGCTAGCGACATGCTACTGACATGCTAGTCACTTGCTAATCATGCTAGAAACATGCTAGCGACATGCTAGTCAATCGCTAATCATGCTTAAAACATGCTAGTCACTTGCTAATCATGCTAGAAACATGCTAGCAACATGCTAGTAACTTGCTAATTAAGTTAGCAACATGCAAGTAACTAGCTTATCATGCTAGAAACATGCTAGTAACTTGCTAATCATGCCAAAGACATGCTAGTCACTTGCTTAATTAAACTTCTTAAACTTTTCAAACTTCAAACTTCAAACTTTTCAACTTTTTAAACTTTTCAAACTTTCCAAACTTTTTAAACTTTCTGTTCAGGCTTTCTCAAGCCAACTTAAAGTTTGTCTTGACGAACTTTTTTATCTAGTTTATTTCTGTGATGCGCAGCTGTATTTTCAGCATCATTACTCCAGTCTTCAGTGTCACATGATCTTCAGAAATCATTCTAATATGATGATTTATTATCATTGTTGAAAACAGTTGTGCTGCACGATATTTATGCGGAAACCATGATACATTTTTATTTTTCAGGATGCTTTCAAAAATAGAAAGTTCAAAAGAACAGCATTTATTTGAAATCGAAATCTTTTGTAACATTATAAATGTCATGTTCGATTAAATTTAATGCATTCTTGATTTTTTTTTTTTTTTTTTTTAAGTATTTATCACGGTTTTCAACATTGATAATAATCAGAAATGTTTCTTGAGCAGTAAATCATCATATTAGAATGATTTCTGAAGATCATGTGACACTGAAGACTGGAGTAATGATGCTGAAAATTCAGCTGCGCATCACAGAAATAAATTAAACTTTAACACATATTCACATAGAAAAGTATTTTTTTAAATTGTAATAATATTTCACATTTGTATTTTTACTGTATTTTTAATCAAATAAATGCAGCCTAGATGAGCAGAAGAGACTTCTAACGAGACGTGTGAACATCAGCTGTGAACGTGCCTCTGTTCTGAAACAGTAACCGGATCAGAGACTAGTTTTAACAGGTTTTTATCTTTTGCACTGCCTTGCCAACCCGTATAGACCATCTCTGTCCCGAGAAGGAAAGTGCTTCACACAATGCCATCGGTGCGCTTTCACAGACCATGGTATCAGATTTCCTCCTTCAGCTTCTTTCTGCTTTGTATGTATGTATAAAGCGTTTCTCAGCATCTGTCTGAGTTTAGAGCATGTGCATGAGTGCTGCTCGTCGTTCTGCTCGTATGGCTTCGGTCTGTAATGTATTTTGTTGTTGTTTTACAGTAACTCGATGTCCAAAGCTCGGGCTCCTCTCCTCCGCTGAAACTGGATCCAGTACAGACCAGCATCACTCCAGTTTACTGCTTCATGGGTTTGTCTAAGTGATCTGCTACTATAAACCACATTCAGACTGTGTGTTGGGAAATCGGCAGATGTTAAGCATTTTTATTTGATCGAGAGAAAGCAATGCATTTTATTTTTTAAATCGGAGAGCTTTAAGCATAAGTGAAGTTTGACTTTTTATGCCATTGTAAATATCATGAGTGTCAGAAGCTGTCTTTGCCATTATGCATTGTTACTAAACCTGTAATATTGTTTGTTTGTTTTTTTAAATACTGTACCTAGTACTTTATTAATACTTACAGAAATGTGAATCACACTGTGCTAATCATGACTGAAAGCTGTATATAGGCTGGAGTTTGATTTTTTTTTTTTTATAATTTTTTTTTTTACTGTAAATAGTACTGCATACCTTTATTTTGATGACCAAATATAAATCATGATTATTTCACGTATATATATATATATGATAGGAAAGGTTTTGAGTCATATCCCTTTTAATAAATCCTTTCTGCTATTGCAAATGTTGAATGAATATCATTATATATTTGTTTATTCACATTTTGAAAGAAAATAATCATTTAACTTAAAATACCAAATCCTTTATTTTAATATTTATGAATTATGTGGGTTAACTTGGTGTGAGAGTTAATAAAACCATATATATGAGTAAGAAAACAATAGCATATGAACTACTAAAAAATTATAAACACTAAATTAGTAAAACTATAACTGAAATTGTAAAATAAAACTGAAAACGAAAAAACTGAGTCAAAATATTAATAAAAACAATCCTTTATTTAAATATTTATAAATTTCGCATTTGATTGATTTGAATTCTTACAGAAAATGTAAGCATGCACATTAAAAATTAAACAAGATGTGGAAATGATTCTGAAGTCTTGGGAAGAATTAGTTGTAATTTGAGCTCGAGGAGCTGAAAGAAGTGCAGCAGATGTGACTGAAACAGTGTTTCGCGCGGGAGGCTTTTATCTCGAAAAGAATGAAATAATGAGTGTTTTCATGCTTCGCTTTGCTCTATGGAGACAGCTGCTGAAACACAAGGAAAACAAAAGACGGTTTGATTACGTAAGTTTTCGCGCCACCGTCACCGCCCGCCTTTCCCTTTAATCGATGTAAATGTAAACAGTATGCGCGGGAGACGTTACACTGCAGGAAAGAACGCACGGCGGACCCGCCTTACAGCAGGTTGCCCGGTGCACACAACAAAACCCGCGCAAATGCGTTTCGTTGGGCTCCCCCGGTAAAGATAAATAAATAAATAAACTTGCAGGGGATAAAATGCATGTGTGTTATTTGTTTTGTTTTTGGCGGGGTTCCTCTTGTAAAATTCAGATTTAAGTGCTAAATATCACGTTATTGGTTGTCGGCAAGCAACAGTGTTAAAGTAGACTAGTTTCCCCGCGGGAAAACCGCAGACTTGGCAACAATGCTTTACAGTATACAACAAGCCATGTGATTGGACAACCGTTGCATCCGTCAAAAAAAAGCGCGCTCTGCTATATTTAAAAAAGTGTCGCGGCGTCAAGGCCGTTTCGCGATGTGTGTTGGCTGCGCGGAAGTTACGGCGAGCCGCCATTGGCTCGTTTCTCCGCGCACGGCGCCGAGCGCCGTAACGTCCTCTTCGCTGATTGGATGGGCGCCGCGCTCGGGCGCGATTTCCCAACGCGAGGGAAAACCACCGAGTGTGTTCGGCTCACTGTATCAGCTCCTGCCAGTGAGATCTCAGGACGAGAACGGAATCAAAGGCGCCGCGTTCTGGAACAGCGATACATGTAACATTCGGGAATGACTGAGTTTATGATACAGCGACGGAAACGGCGGCACGTTAACGGCGGGATACTCCTCCACCTGCACTTATCTTCCCAGATTTTTTAACTAAACGGTTTTAAGTTCTATTTTAAACTGAGCGTTATTTGCGATGGCTGACCAGCAAACTCAATTGATCTTCTGTAACGACTCGCCGAAGAGAGTTCTGGTGTCCGTGATCAAGACGAAACTCCCATCAAGCCGACAAGCAGCGGACTCTTCTGATGCCCACCAGCCCCGGATTCAGCGACTTCATGGTGTACCCGTGGCGCTGGGGCGAGAACGCGCACAATGTGACTCTGAGCCCCGGCTCGGGCAGCGGAACCGCCTCACCGGACACGAAACAGCGGCTCTCCCGCCGAGTCAGAGGTTTCCTGCCCGGAACACCTCAAGGTGAGCGACTGCACCAGTGATCATAAAACATGCTGTGATAAATCACACAAGTGCACTCTTATATTTTAATGAGCACGTATTCTCGCTAAGCGAAGTGGTTTTTTTTCGGTTTTAGCGGCGTATATAATCGTTACATGATCACGTCATGGTTTAAAAGGCGCGCTTTGAACGGGATTTTAAATTCTCCCTCCTTGAAGTTAGGCGTGACGTCAGACGTGGCTGCGGCCAAAATGTTAGCGATTACGCTTCTAGAAAAACTCCAGTTATGAGTGCTAATCCTAACTAACGATAATTTTACACGTACTCCTTCACTGTAAAACTTTTTTGTTAAGTGTCCTGCTTCAAATGATACGTTTTTTACCTGCAAACGTACATTTAATATACATTTTTAAACGTTTCCCATAGAAAATTTATATATTTTTTTTTAATCAAATATCAGTTTTTGAAACGCTTGCATGTAATTGATATTTTTTATTACTTTTGGTTAATGATTGTTGAAGTGTGGTATTCGAGTCCTGAACCTTCTTTCTATTGATCGTAGAGAGAGTTCTTATTTTAAAAGTTTTAGTTTTGAGTTGGGCCATTAAATAGGCGTAACAATTATTAATAACTTATAATATTTTACGTAATCATGACATGTCCCTATCCATATGACATTAGAATTTTGATATTACCTTTAAAATATTAATAACAACGTGGGGTTTTTTTTTAGTAATGCAACCTTTATTTTAAGCATGTGTCCTTGTGACATAGTATTTCCTATTGTAATAAATCAACAATTATGCATAATTACATGCAGTACCTACACCATATAGTAAGTACATGTATAAATTATAGTTACTCATTACTTAAATGTATAAATTACACTGTAGACAAGAACACGCTTAAAATAAAGTAACCAGTAATATTGTGGTGTTTTAGTAGGCTATTATTCTGTTAATTACAAGGTTTTATTTGTTTTATTACATATGGCACTTAATGAATAAAACATTTTTGGATTACTATTTATATTTAATATGTGCCACTGTTTTATATTAATACATATTACCCTTGTGTTCCCACCTGGTGTGTTTTTCCGTATTATTTTATTGAATTTGATTTGTATTTCAATGTATTTTTAGTTTTCTAGAATGCTTTGAGGTGCAACTTTAAATGTCGCTATAGCCAGATAGTTACACTACATGTTCCTGCGGTCTTATTTTTTTAATGACGGCATTCCGTCTCTGACGGCGCGCGGCAGACAAACGTCCGAGAGCTGATCAACAGAGGCGAGAACTTCTCCCGCAGCCGCCATACCGCTGCAACCATCTGCAACCCGCGTCTTTTCTCCCCGCGAGATAGTTCTCTACAGGCGCACAACGCACGCACACATGGTCCCGCGGCCGCCACAGTTAGCCGTATCTGTGTTGCACACCGCCATAACGAGAGCGCTAACTTTCCTTCTTCTCCGTCTCAGGTGAAAGACCGTACCTGTGTGATTATCCAGACTGCGGAACAAGCGTTCGTCCAGAGCGACGAGCTGAAGACCCATCGCGCCTCCACACCGGAGACAAAACCCTTCGTCTGTTCGGAGAAGGTGAGCGCTGGCTTACTTCCTGACACGATAACTACTTTTTTGTTGCCGTGGATTACCTTACTGCCCTAAAATTTATTTGCGATAATATTGCACATTTTAAGAACCATTTAATGCCACGAGTACTGACAGTGTGACATATACTAACAAATAATGCACATACACGCTTTCAAATAACACAAAATGTTATATAAATAAAGAACGTTTAAACATTGCATCAATAAGTGAAAAAATATTATCCTTAAAAAAAATAATAATAATAATAAATGTTAATAAAAACCAAAACAAAGAAAATTCTGAGTTTTTTTAAATCATTAAAATTATTAAATAATATATATTTATTATCGTTGTAGATGATACTATTATAAACTAATATAAAAAATTATAAAAATTATAACCTCTTGAAATACACTAGGGGGAAAAAATAAAAGTGAATAATGACTAAATTTTGGTAAAATGTTATGTTTCCCTTTTTATTTTAGTAAAAAAACTTCTAAAAAAAAGTAAAAATAGAAGTCATGTTTCTGCCTCCATTACTGGCTATCATTTAATTATTAAGCCCTTTTTTGTTCTTCCCACATGGGGGAAAGTATTATAATTAATGATTTAAAAATGTAGGGAGATTTAAAAATCCCCTCTCAGGTACTAAGAGGGGAATTTATCTTCAGAAATGAAATTCAGGGCCCGAGTAAATGTCAAAATCTTGATTGGGTATCACTTTAATAATTCTACATGATTAAAAGGAGCTTTAAAAAGTTATTGTTGTAAATGGGGGGCAGAGGGGGTGGAAAATTTGGTAATTTCTTTGGGGCTCTCGGGGAATATTGGAAAAATTCGAGTTTGAAACTTCTGGGAATTTAGGGGGAATTTAAATTTTGAATTTGGGAAATTTCTAAAAATTATATACAAAAATAAAAAAAAACGTCTTGCAAACTAAAACTAAAACAAAACTTTTTGGGGGGGGTCTGTGATGCTTTTTTTTTGATAATGAAAAAAATTTTAAAGTGTTTATTAAAATAGAAATCTTTTCAACAATACAAGTCTTTTTAAATTTCTCTTATTTAAATTTAAAAATGTTTGAATAAAAATTTAATTTTTGATACTGACCCCCAAACTTTTGAAGGTAGTGTGTTGTTGAAAAAGGATTTCTGTTTTAAAAAAACTTGGGTTTTTTTCTTAATTTTTTCATCAATGCCTCAGAGCTTGTCCTCTTCTTTGTGCCCGTCTGGAGACTAACATAACTGTAGTAATGGTGTCTGAAACCAGAATCAACAAAACAGAGACCGCTTGTATGAGTTACATATCAAAAAGTCATGTAATAATAATATAACGACAGGCGGAACTGACTAACAACTAACATGAGTCATGGTGGGGCGGGGCCTTCGGGTGGGCGGGGCTTGGTGGCGCGGTAAATGGTCTCTGATTGGTCAGCCTTTTGAATGTGTCCTAAATAATAATTGTTCTGTTGTACATTATCCACTTGCTATTACTCTATTTATTAAAAAATATTGTAATAATAATTAACCAGTCAACTGTTTCGCTTCCGTTTAACAAACTGGGTCCTTACCTATGGAGGCTTCACAAATGCTCACAGAAAGAGTAAAACATGGGAAACAAATAACAATCAATGAAAGAGTCACAAGGGCAAGTGAGAAACAGAAATTGGGTTTCATGGGGGTTTTCAGATGAGGCTATTAAAACTTTCACGCCCTTTACATTCAAGGCTCGCTAAATCTTTAGAGGCAGCGTTGCACGTACGACCATTAAAAATAGTCAAAAAGGACTTCAGTGTTTTTTCGTGGCTCCAGTGGCCAACATTAATTTCATCAAGCGTCGAACTTAAAAGCACTTTTAAGCCCATTTGAACAGTCCAGCCGCACGCGTCACCCAGAGATCACTGCATCTCTATGCCTCGGCTCATAGTGTACAGCGGCCCTCGTGACCCGGCTCTTTCCTGCATGGGGGTACTCTGACGGGGAGAGCGGGCTCGCTCGTCTTTGCTTTGGCACACTGTCCTCTGCTGATGGATGATTCACGTTAAAGACTCTTACAAAGACTCCCAGTCCGCCTCCGGTCTGTGAGCGCGACTCTGAGCCGTTACACCTGGTTGGACGTGCGTCTCGTATGCATCAGATTTATCTGTGAATAGATTTTAGGGTTTGCATAGAAGTTTGGAAGGATGCTTTCACCAAAGCTGCAATTTCTTGATTAAAAATACTGTAAAAATGTGAAAAATTATTAGAATTACAAAAAATAGTGTTTTATGTGTGAAATCGCGTTAAAGTGGTACTTAATTTGGCGTTAGAAAGCCAACTTACTGATTCTACTATGTAAACTTAGTCTTATTATTATTATTCTTTTTCTGAGACTAAATTTCTGACTCTAACGCCGCCTAGGAGCTTTAACTCTACAGACTTCAAACTCAGCCAGCTCTTCAGACTGATCTCGCCGGTGTGCTAATATCTTTTCTAACTGATCAGACTGATGGTTTCATAAAAAGAAGATAAAAATCATAAAATCCCTAGACTTTATTGTTACGGAATGTTCAGATGAGCAAGCTCCCAACTGGTCAAAATCAAACTAACAAAAACGAAACCCATTAGACTCATCCAAGCTTCAGCTTTCTAGGTACTATTTTCTAATCCATTTAAAACATTCAAACCATCTATCTAATATTTCGAATCTATCTATCTATCCTATCTATCTTCTATCTATCTATCTACTATCTAGCTATCGATCTATCTATCTATCTTCTATCGATCTATCATCGACTCTATCGATCTTATCTATCTATTATCTATCTATCTATCATCTGACTCTATCTATCTATCTATCTACTATCTAATCTATTCTATCGATCGATCTATCTATCTATCATCTAGCTATCTATCTAAGCTCCAACTGTTTCTTTCTATCTATCTATCTATCTATCTATCTATATTATCTATCTCTATCTATCTATCTATCTATCTATCTCTCTATTCTATCTATCTATCTATCTATCTACTACTATCTATCTACTATCTACCAACTGTTTTCTTTCTATCTAATCTATCTACATCTACTATCTTCTAGCGATCTACTTCTATCTATCTATCATCTATCTATCTATCTATCCTAGCAACATGCTATATGTTAGAAACCGCTAGTCCACTGCTAATCATGCTAAAAACTGCGAGGAACATGCAGTCTTCGCTAAATCATACTAAAACATGCGAGCGACATGCGAGTAACTCGCTATCATGCTGAACATGCTAGCGACATGCGTGTACTCGCTAAGCATGCTATGACACATCCTAGCGAGATGCTAGTCCTCGCTAATCATGAGTAGCGACTTCTATCCTAAGCAAGTAACCTCGCCTAAGCATGCTAATCTAAAGGTTCGCCAACATGCTAGTCACTCGCTAAATCATCAGTTATCTGCGAGCGACATGAGAAACCTCGCTAATCATGGCAAGAGACATGCTATCGACCATGCATCACTAGCGAATCTTGCTAATCACTGCTAGTAGACATGCTAAGTCACCTTTGCTAATCGTGCGAGAAACATGCTAGCTGACCTGATGCTAACTCAATAATCATGCTAGCAACATAATAATAACCGAACTTCGTCGGGCCTAGTAATATGCTAGCGACATGCTAGAAACGGCCTAATGCTACTAAAAACATGCTAGTGACATGCTAAACTTGGCCTACGCATCGCTAAAAACATGCTAGCGACATGCTAGTCAAAACTGCTAATCAGTTAGAAAACAATGATAGCGACATGCAGTCACTCCGCTAATCAGGCTAAAAACATGCTAGTGAAATGCTAGTGACATGCTAGTCACATGCTAATCATGCTAGAAACATGCTAGGCGACATGCTAGTAACTTGCAATCATGCTATTGACATGCTTAGTCACTTGCTAATCATGCTAGAAACATGCTAGCGACATGCTGGCACTCGCTTATAATGTTAGAAACATGCTAGCGACATGCCTCGTAACTTGCTAATCGGTAGTGACATGATAGTCACGTTCGCTAATCATTGCCTGAAACATGCTTAGCGACATGCTAGTCACTCGCTAATCATGCTAAAAACATGCATGCAATATGCTAGTCACTGCTAATCATGCTAAAATAACATGCTTAGCGACATGCTACTGACATCAGTCACTTTGATAACATCTAGAAACTTAGCGACTGCTAAACACTCGCTAATCATGCGACACTGCTAGCATCACTCGCTCATCATGCTTAAATACATGCTAGCGACATGCTAGTAATTGCTAATCCTGCTAGAAAATGTAGCGACATGATAAGTCACTCGATAATCATGCTAGAAACATGCTAGTAACCTTTGCAATCAATGCTAATGCATGCTAGTCCTTTGCTTACATTAAACTTCTTAAACCTTTTCAAACTTCAAAACTTAAAACTTCAAAACTTTTCAACCTTTTTAAACTTTCAACTTTCCAAACTTTTTAACTTCTGTTCAGGCTTTCTCAAGCAACTTAAGTTTGTCTTTGACTACTTTTTTATCTATTTATTTCTGTGATGCGCAGCTGTATTTTCCAAGCATCATTCTCCGCTTCAGTGTCACCTGATCGTCAGAAATCATTCTATAGGATGATTGTATTATCATTGTTGAAAACAGTGTGCTGCCGATATTTATGCGAAACCATGACTACATTTTATTTTTTTCAGTATCTTTCAAAAAGAAAGTTCAAAGAACAGAATTTATTTGAATCGAAATCTTTGTAACAGTATAATGTCATGTTTCGATTAAATTTAATGCATTCTAATTTTTTTTTTTTTTTTTTTTTTTTAAGTATTTTCCCCCTGTTTTCAACGATTGATTAATATCCGAAATGTTTCCTTGAGCAGTAATCATCATATGAGAATGATTTCTTGAAGATCATTTGACACTACGACTGGAGTAATTATGCTGAAATTCAGCTGCGCATCACAAAATTAATTACAGTTTAAACACATATTCACTTAGAAAACACTATTTCAAGTTCTAATAATATTTCACATTTTACTGTATTTTTATCAATAAAATGCAGCCTAGAGACGCAGAAGAGACTTCTACCGAGACGTGGACATCAGCCTGTGAACGTGGCCTCTGTTCTGAAACGTAACCGTATCAGAGACTAGTTTTTAACAGGTTTTTATCTTTTCACATTCCTTGCCAAACCCGTACATAACCATCTCTTCCCGAAGAAGAAAGTGCTTCCACAATGCCATCGGTGCGCTTTCAACAGACCATGGTATCATATTTTCCGCCTTCATCTTCTTTCTTCTTTTCTCTTTGATGTAGGTATAAGGCGTTTCTTCAGCCTCCTGTCCTGGTTTAGAGCAATGTGCATGAGTGCTGCTCGGCGTTCTGCTCGGATGGCTTCGTTCTGTAATGTATTTGTTGTTTTACAGTACGCGTGTCCAAGCTCGGGCTCCGTCTCGCCGCTGAACACCGGGCTCCGTAATACCAGCATCCCTCCAGTTTTACTGCTTCATGGGTTTTGTCTAAGTGATCTGCTACTATAAAACCACATTCGACCTGTGTGTTGGAAGATGGCAGATGTTAAGCCATTTTTAGTTTGATCGAGAGAAAGCATGCATTTTTATTTTAATCCGGAGAGCTTATAAAGCAAACACGTGAGTTGACTTTTTATGCCAACACCTAAAGTAAATATCAGGAGGTCAGAAGCTGTCTTTGCCATTAAAGCATTGTTACTAACCTGTAATATTTTTGTGGTTTGTTTTTTTAAATCCTGTACCTAGTATTTATAATACTTACAGAAAGGTGAAGCACACTGGCTAATCATGACTTAAGCTGTATTAGGCTGGAGTTTTGATTTTATTTTTTTTATAATTTTTTTTTTTACTGTAAATAGTACTGCATACAGTATTTTGAATGACCAAATATAAATCCTGATTATTTCCGTATATATAATATATATGAGAGTAAAGGTTTTGAGTTCATTCCCTTTTCATTAAATCCTTTCTTCTGCGATTGCAAATGTTGAATAATATCATTATATATTTGTTTCTTCCATTTTTGAAAGAAAATAATATTTAACTTAAAATACCAAATTCGACTTATTTTGATATATTATATTCTGTGGGTTAACTTGTTGAGATTAATAAACCATATAATGAGTAAGAAAACAATAGGCATAGGAACTCTAAAAATTATAAACACTAAATTAGTAAAACTATAACGGAAATTGTAAAATAAACACGAAAACGAAAAAACACTTAGTCGAAAAATATTACTAAAAAAGCAATCCTTTATTTAATATTTATAAATTTCGCATGTTGATTGATTGTGATTCTCAGAAATGTAAGGGGCATGCACATAGAAAAAATAACAAGATGTGGAGAATGAGTCTGAATTCTTGCGGCAGAATTAGTTGTAATTTGAGGCATGCGAGGAGCTGAAAGAATGCGCAATGTGACTGAAGACAGTGTTTTGCCGCGGAGGCTTTTATCTCGAAAAGAATGAAGATAAGTGAGTGTTTTCTACATGGCTGTCGCCTTTGGCTGTATGGAGACAGCTGCTGAAACACAAGGAAACAAAAGACGGTTTGATTACGTAAGTTTCGCAGCCACCGTCAACCGCCCGCCTTTCCCTTTAAAATCGATGTAAATGTAAACAGTATGCGCGGGAGACGTACACACTGCAGGAAAGAACGCACGCGGACGCGCGCCTTACAGTCAGGGTTGCCAGGTGGCACAGCAACAAAACTACCGCCAGCAAATTCGTTTCGTTGGGGCTCTGCCCCCGTTAAAGATAAATAAATAAATAAACTGGCAGGGGATAAAATGCATGTGTGTTATTTGTTTTTGATTTTATGGCGGGTTCCTCTTGTAAAATTCAGATTTAATGTGCTAAATCCTCACGTTATTGGGGTCGGCAAGCAACAGTGTTAAAGTATGACTAGTTCAGTTCCCGCCGCGGGAAAACGCGCAGACTTGGCTAATCAATGCGCTTTACAGTATACACCAAGGCGACGATGTGATTGGATGCAACCGTTGCTTCCCGTCAAAAAAAAGCGCGCTCTGCTATTTTAAAAAGTGTCGCGGCGTCAGGCCGTTTCGCGGAGGTGTGATTAGTGGCTGGGCGCGGAAGTTACTGGTGCGAACCGCCATTGGCTCGTTCTCTCGCCGCGCACGGCGCCATCGCCGTATACTCCATTCTGCGTCTGCTGGATGGGCGGCCGGGGGGGGGGGGGCGCTCAGGGCGCAGACATTTCGCAACGCGGAAACCCCCGAGTGTGTTTCTCGGGCTCGAGCTGTATCAGCTCCCTGCCAGTGAGATCTCAGGACGAGACGGAATCAAAAGGCGCCGCGTTCTGGAACAGGCGATATCATGTAACATTCGGGATGACTGAGTTTATGATAGCAGCGTTCGAGCGAACGGCGGCACGTTTAACGGCGGGGATACTCATGCCACCTGCACATTATCTCCACAGATTTTTTTACTAAACGTTTTAGTTCTATTTTAACTGAGCTTTATTTGCGATGGCTGACATGCAAACATCAAGTTATCTTCTGTAACGACTCGCCGAAGAGAGTTTTCTGGTGTCCGTGATCAGACGCTCCCACAAGCGCGACAGGTCAGCGGACTCTCTGATGCCCACCAGGCCCCGGATTCAGCGACTTATGTGTACCCGTGGCGCTGGGGCGAGAACGCGCACATGTGAGCTCTGAGCCCTGCGGCTCGGCTAGCGGGGGGGCGGAACCGCCTCGACGACTACGAAACGCGGCCCTCACCCGAGTCAGAGGTTTCCTGGCCCGAACACTCAAGGTGAGCGACTGCAGCCGAGTGATCATAAACATGCTGTGATAAATCACATGCAAGTGCGATCTTATATTTTAATGAGCACGTATCTCTCTAAGGCGAAGTGTTTTTCGGTTGTTATGGCGCGTGATATAATCGTTACATGATCACTTCAATGTGTAAAAGGGTGGGGCAGCGCTTTGTGAATCGGGATTTTAAATCTCCTCCTTGAAGTTAGGTGCGTGACGTCAGACGTGGTCGTCGCCAAAATGTTGAGCGATTACGCTTCTATAAAACATCAGTTTATGAGTGGCTATACCTAACACGATAATATTTACACGTATGCCTTTTCACTGTAAACTTTATTTTTGTTTAAGTGTCCTGCTTCAAATGATACGTTTTTACTGCACAACGTACATTAATATACATTTTTAAACTGTATCCTCATGAGAAAATTTATATATTTTTTTTTGGGGATGCAAATATCAGTTTGAACGATTGCATGTAATATTGCTATTTTATATTTACTTTTGTTAAGATTGTTGAAAGTGTGGTATTCTAGTCATTGAAATATTACTATTGATATCTATTTTAAAGTTTTAGTAGGGGGGTGAGTTGGGCATGAATATGCGTACAATTAATATAAATTATCTATAATATTTACGTAATCATGACATGTTCACACTATCGCGATATGACTTAGAATTTGTATTACATTAAAATATTTACTACCAACGTGTGGTTTTATTTTAGCTATCGGCAAACTTTATTTTAAGTGCATGTGTCCTTGTTAGCTTTCATTTACTAGGTAATAATAACAAATTATGCCTAATTACATGGCAAGTAACCTAACCATATAGTAAGTACATGTAGTAAATTAATATTACTACAGTACTTAAATGTATAATCCACTGTACAAGGACACCTTAAAATAAAGTCAGGGCGATGTAATATGTGGTGTTTTAGTATGCTATTATTATGTATTATCAATGTTTTATTGTGTTTATTACATAGGGCACTTAATGACTAACTTTTTGGATTACTATTTATATTTAATATGTGCTACTGGTTTTATATTAATACAATATTACTGTGTTTTGGTGTGTTTTGCAGTATTATTTTATTGATTTATTTTGTATTTCAATGTATTTTTACTTTTTCTGAGAATGCGTTGAGGTGCAACGTTTACTGTCCTATTATGCATATGTTAACATCACATGTTCCTGCTGTCTTATTTTTTTAGAGAGCGGCATTTCGTCTGCAGGACTGCCCGCGGGCGAGACGAACGGGTCCGGAGAGGCTTGTATCACGAGGGCGCTGAACGTCCAGGCAGACGCCGCATCCGCTGTCAGAACATCATGCAACGGCAGCGTCTTCTCCGCGGTCAGAGAATTCTCTACAGCGCTACAAACAGCACGCACACCACCGGCGTACCCAACGGTCGAGCGGTGCTTCGCCACTGTGAGGGCCCGTGATCTGTGTGGGGGCACACAACATCCAGAACGAGAGCGCTAAAGTCGCTCTTTCTCGTCTCAGGTGAAAGACCGTAGCTCTGTGTGCTTATCCTATTGCCTAAGACTGGCGGAAAAGGCGTTCGTCCAGACGGACTAGCTGAAGACGCCCTCACAGCTGGCGTCTCCATCACGCCCGGAGAAAAACCCTTCGTCTGTTCGGGAGAAAGGTGATGGCGTCCTGGCTACTTCTTTCTGACACAGGATAACTACTTTTTGTTGGGCTGATGTATCTTCACTAAAATTATTTGCGATCATGATTGTCACATTTTAATGGACGGGCATTGTTATGGCCAGGCTGAGTACCGGGACATGGGACATATACTAACATAATAACTGGCAGCATAACACGCTCCTTGCAATAACAAAAAATGTTATATAAAATAAAGAACGTTTAAACATGGAATCATAAGAATGTGAAAAATATATCTCTAAAAAATACAAGAGATAATATTAATAAGATGTTAATAAAAACCAAAAACAAAGAAAATTCTAGTTTTTTTAAATCTTAGAGAAAAATTAAAAATATATAATCATAAGAATCTCGATAAAACAATACTATGATACAACTAATATTAATAATTTATTAAAATTATAAACTTCTTGAAGATAAACACTAGTGGGGGAAACAAAATAAAAAAAAAAGCAATCAAAAAGTGAATAAGTGACTAATTCTGTATAAAAAAATGTTATGTTGCTCTTTGTATTGTAGTAGAAATACATCAATGAACAAACAGAGTAATATATAGAAGTCATGTTGTTTTCTGCCAGTCGCATTCCTGTGTCTATAGCATTGAAAATTATTAATGGGCCTTTCTTTTCTGTCCTATGCATGGGCGACAGTATTATAATATAAATTAGATTAAACATGTAGTTAGATTAAACAAAATCCTCTTCTCAGCTAGACTCACCTAAGAGAGAATTCATCTTCAGAATGAAATTAGGGCCCTGAGTAAATAGTCTGAAAATCTTGATTGGAGTATCATCGATTATAATTCTACATGATTAACAGAGAGCTTTAAAAGATTAGGCTTAGATTAATGATAAATATAGGGGTGGGCAGAGGGGTTGAAAACTTCTGGTAAGTTTCTGTCTGTGGGAACTTCAGTCTGGGAATATTGGATAATATTCTAGAGTTTGAAACGTACTGGGAATTTACGGAATTAATTGTTAATTTGTGGAATTTCTAAAACTATTCATATACAAACATAAATCTAAACGTCTTGGCAAACTAATACTAATATACGAAGCACATTTTTGGGGGAGGTCTGTGATGCTTTTTATTGATGGAATGAATAACTTGTGAACAGTGTTATTAAAAAGAGAATCTTTTTGAGACACATCAAGTCTTTACTATTAGCTACTTATTAACTTTAGCATCCAATGTTAGTCGAATAATAAGCATTAATTTAAGATACTACCCCAAGTGAACTTTGAATGGTAGTGTGTTGTTAAAAAAGGATTTCTGTTTTAATAAACTGTGTCTTTGCTTAACTTTATTATCAAGAATCCTTTAAAACGATAAAGCACACGTAAATGTAGTCAGTGATGCTCAGTACCACTGGTGTGGTGTGTTGATGTGTGTGTGTGTGTGTGTGTGTGTGGTGTTGTGTGTGTGTGTGTGTGTGTGTGTGTGTGTTTTTTTCAGGTTGCAGCAGCCAGATTCAGCAGGCATCGCCTACCGTCCACTCTGTCCCAAACACCCTTAGCGCGTCTCGGCGGAAGTGGACGCGAGGAGCCCACGGGTGCCGCTCCGAAATCAGCTAAGGAGCCGACACCACGGCTTGGCCGAGAATGGCTGGCGAAGTGACGTAGCAAACATCGACAGCACACTCGAAAGGCTGGCGAATATTGGATCGACTTAACCAGAGTGGCATGAAAATAGCCAAAATGAGGTGTCATTAGGTAACTCCTTGAAATAACAATAATTATTTTGTTAAAAAAAAAGTGTGTTGAAAATATCCCTACAGCCAGGAAAAAAATGTGTGTAGCTGAATTAACATATTTCTGGCAGCAAAAATTGTTAATTGACCCTTGCTCACAAAACCAAAGGGGTCGTTTTTTTTTTTTTAACTTTGGGGTTGGCGATTTTTTTTTTTTTTTTGGGAATATATTTTATGTTTCAGTTTGTTTGAAATAGGTTAGGCCTTTTATATTTTTATTTTTTTAACTGAAATCCAACTATAGGAGGAGGATTTTTTGTACTAAAGAAATTTTTTTGTTTTCAGTAAACTTTTGCTGATTTGTGTGTTGGTATATTATATATATCATGTATTTGTATATATATATATAATATAATATATATACTAACCTATAAAGAAATTTAATCCATTTTTGTTTTTGCCTCTTTAAATATTTAAGCATACCTAATTAGCTGCTAAATAAGAAAAATGTGAAATGTGTGTGTGTTGTGGGTAGTCTATATCTATATAGATATAGTATAATATATAGTCTATAATATATATATATATATATCTAATATAGTATATATATTATAATATAATCATGTTTTCTTAAATTCTGTGTAAATTTCTGTGTATTTATATATACATAATAATACTAAACGTACACGACACACACATAGTAAAACTTAATATTTATTTGGATTCGTGATTGATCGAGTCTACTTCATTCATGCATTATAAAACAGATAGTTCCCGGTCTTGAGTCGGATTGGTTGAGCTAGCGTTTGAAGTTGTTGTTAAATGAGTCTACAAAGGTAGGAAAAAGGCAAACACCTTTGTTTACTGTTTGTGTGTTGCTCGGGCAACGCACTTTTGTTAGCAACCACAAGCTGTTTCTTCTGAGGAACTACAGGTTGTTGGTGGAAGAATACTGGTTGTTATAATATGTGCATTACACTTTATTTGCTCTGTTTTTTATTTGTGGAAACCTTACTAGGTAGAAGTGGAACAACCAGTTTAATAAAAGCAATAATCCTTGCCCCTTGAAGTCCCCGCCGTGTTTAGCAGTGAATTTATAACAGTTAAAGGGGCTTTTTACTAAGCAACGGCCCTCAGCTGTTATAAACTGCACTGTAAACCAGCGGCTTTCACCAAAAAAAAAAAAAGGGGATATGTTTATTTGATGATTTAGTTTTGTCAGTAATGAAGTGAAGGTCCGTTCGAGAGTGACAGTGTTTGTGTGTGTTGGTCAGATACTGGCAGATATGAGGATAGGCGGACGCCCCGTCGCGACTAACGCAAAGACTCTGAGGAGACCCACTATAGAGGACGCAGGAGCATGGCAGGACCCTCGGACTTCGCTCCCATCCACGAAGTTGTGAAGAAAGAGGAGGCAGGACTAAGAGACAGTAGCGGGCGCGGCAGGTCGTCTTCAAGAGCAGGCGCGAGCGTCTTCACTGCGCACTAGCGCTCATCGACTGGCCAAACAATCTCTCCGCATGAGGGGCGACTTACTCCCCTCGCCTCTGAGACCCTCGCGAGCCCGTCTTAATAAGTCTATTACAAGCTCGCTTATTTGCTTCCTGTTGTATCCTTTAGGGTCTGCTATGATTGGTAGTGATTATCATTATATGAAGAATGTTGTCGTTTTGCCTCAGCATTGTTAAGTAGTATGATGAGACGTCTCGTGTTTGTTTCGTCGTGCACTTTTGTTGGAAAGAGTGTTTGATTCTCTGGGGTTTGAGTGTGTGAGACGTGATTTGGGTGTGTGTGTGTGTGTGTGAGAGAGAGTGTGTTTGAAACAGGGTGCGGTGACCGACCTGCTAAAGATGAAGACTTACTGGACCGGGTTAGCAGATGGCAAGGCTTTTATACATTAGTCGGTTGGCTTCGTCGTGCATCACATTGGTCAATGTGTAATCATGTATTTATTCTCTATTTAAAGCCACGGCGGATCTCAGTGCTATCGCAATAACGTCGAAACACTAACCAGGCTTTAAGATGCCAGCATTGGTACACGCTTCTAAACCGAAAAAAGCACTTACGATATTACATCACGACTGTACGTTCGCGAAAGATCACAATGAGATTCTGGATCTCAGAAAGCACTCGGTGTCTCATCCTTAACACTCACATTTGTCTGTTTCATGTGCGTGATTTCCCGCCTGGTTCGTGTCGGATTACGATATTTCATAGATTCGTCTGGAAACTGGAAATGTTTGTCATTGAATTCATTTTATATCTGAAATATATATATCCTCCCGCTCCATACGCCGGCCTCCCCTCGAAATCCTTCGAAATCCGTGCACGAGCAGGCAGAATTAACGAAGCGTTTTTTTCTGGAATGTTGTTCTCTGTCCTCAAGGACTTGTGGCGGCAAATGTGTAATGGATTCCGGGCTTTTCCTCATTATTGTTAGCACTTACAGGCTTCATTGAAATGACTGATTCTTCCTGGTTGATGCATTTGGGTTTATTATTTTAAACTGGCTGAGCGTCACTCTCTTCTCTGTGATGTGCGGGCTGCGAGGTTGTCTTCCCGGCGTTTCCGGCTGGCCGCGCGGTTGTAGACGCTGGATTCTGAAGAGAACAGCTGCTGTGAAACGTGATGTAGAAGTAAATCAGAGGGCCGCCGGATGCTGAAACATGAGCGTACGGCACGCATAGAACCGGCGGGGAAATTTTCTAATTTAAAACAAAGCATTAGAGCAAGTTTGCGTCTAACCATAATATTCAGGCCTATGAGTTTGTCCATGAGAAGATATAGTTCTCCCGCCGATGACATGGCCAATATACATCACTGTGCACATTCTGAGAGAAAACGCCAAACACGAACAAATGCTAAATATTCATAACGGTTAATACACTGTTATTTTATGATGGAGTATGTATAGACTAATATAATATATATACAGGGTTTCTGGCAGTTTTAGACGGCAGGAAGAAGAGCAAGTAGGCAGAAAATGGCAAATGGATACATCGATATGGTCTCTAAATGTCATGATGTCTTGTACCATGTAAGGCTTAAGTTGTAAACATCTCTTATAACCTCGTATTGCTTTTTTAATGTCATTTTACAAAAAAAAGACTTAGATCACTCTCGCAAAAATGTTTTTCGCTCTATTTTTGTCGTTTTCTAGTGATGTCTGCAGGATCCTTAAATTACAATATTTAGCTTTTTTTTTTGGTTGTACTTTTTTTTGTTTTTCTTTTTTTGAGTTTATTGATATAGTTTCAGCTTTATTTTTTTGGTATTTTATATTTTGTAGCTAAAGTGTTTTTTTTTTTTTTTATTTTGTTTTGGGGGTGTTTTTGGAAATTTTGTAGTGTTTTAATAGCTTAAATTAAAACATACACTGGAGAAATCAAAATGGACTAAGATATGAGTGCTAGTTTTCTGAGAATGTCAGAAATAAATTGATTTATGATTAAACAAGAACAAATACTCGTGGAGCGCAGTCGGAGTCTGAGAGAATCACTTAATTCAAAATGATAATCTCAGTGTTTATTCCTCACGTGCCAAATATAATGAACTTCAATACTCTAGATTTTAGATTTGGGCATTCTCATAAGTAAATGTTGCTGGCATTTGCAGGATGTTGAGATAATTTGTTGCTGGAGACTCATAAGACGAGAATACTTGAGGAGGAGATTGCATTTTTTTGCAGTGCATATTTAAGGCCTTCGTTTGTAGAACATAAAGACTTTACGGGTCCATTCAGAAACATCTTTATATACTAAATATTATTATTATAGTACAATAAATAATAATTTTAGATACTTTAACTTTTGCCGCCAACGATCTGTTGTAGTTAGGCCGTGTTTAGAAGCTGGGCAGTAGAGATGATGCGAATACATCAAAATAAACGGCTAAAAGATAATACTGGATTTAAAAACCCATCTATATTAATAATAAAAGATACTAAAATAAGACATGATTAGATCTCACCACCATGACTACAAGGACAATCACAATGAAATATGAACGTAACAGAATGGCGCTATGCCTTCATGATGTGAGAGGGCCTGAAAATAAGAAAATATTATAACTGTTGAAATTCTCTCATTTCACAGTTCATTTTCTTCGTTCTTGATGTCTCGCTCTACCTTCTGTAGCTCTCCAGTGTAAGCGCACTCAGCGCCAGGCCGGTTGGGATAATGAATGATAAAAGTCGTTATAAACAAAACCCCGTATTTACCAAGGACCTGAAACAACGAGCGAGAAGGGCATGAGTTCATAAGTCACATCCGTCAGCCGAGAACTCGACGCGTCTGTCAGTACCTCCATCCCCAGTTCTTCTTGGGGTAAACTCCACTGGCGGGCTGTGAATACGTCGTTTAGCAGAACATGAACGTGTATCTTCTGCATTTTTGAAGGACAGGTTCCGAGCTGAAGCGGTCGGGTCAAGAGAGTTAATAACACACCTGTGTCTGTGTATATATTTATTATTATGAGTGATCTGGCTCATGTAGCTGGCTTGGTTGCCACCAAGCGCCCGTCGGCCACAATCTATAGCCAAAACTACTGGCACAACGCAGGGGCGGCGGAGCGAAGGGCTTTTCGCTGAAGGATAGAAACATCACACACTCTATTATGCCGCACTTAGACGGTCTGCTAGTAGTAAAATGTAAAACTACACGCTTGGGGCCTGCGAGGAACAGCTGAGTTCGACGACACTAAGAACCAAAACAAAGACGGATATCTGAAAACCATCTTTCTGAGCAGGTAAGACCTGATCCGACACTTCAGATAATGACTGATGATATTCATATCAGTATAACGGCTGTAGGGCTGTTTAGTAAGCAGGGACGACCAAAAGAATGAAATGTTTCAGAGATTGCCAGTTATGAGGGCTAGCGAAATGCTGTGCAGACATATGTTGTTTCGTGTTTTATTACAGCATACTGGTGTGCTTTCAAATTGTAAACATCTTTCCGTTTGAGTGCTTCATTTGTTGTGACTTTAAGCCTGAGCTTCCCACACTTTATTTCCAGCAGCAGCCTGACCCGTGCTTTATTTATGGATATGACACAACGTACAGATGAATTATGAAATATATGCCCTGCGACAAACCACTGCCACACACACACACACCAGCTGGCATATGTGTGTGTGTGTGACCCCCTGTCAGCAGCAGAAGGTCAGAGTCGTCAGTAGCACAGGTATATTTTGTAGCAATAGTACAAACAATATATTGTATGAGTCACAATTATAGGATTTCTCTCTTTATGACAAAAAATCATTAGGATATTAAGTAAAAGAGACTATGTTCCATGAAGATATTTTGTATAATCTCCCTATCCATAAATATACACACACACCATATATATATATTAATGTATTTCCAAATTATTAAAATGTTCAAATGATGAAAAAAAATGCTTTAAAAATATAATTTTCGGCAACCAACATATTTTTAGGCCACTTTTTGTATATTTTTGAAAAATGTTTTTTATATATTTTTGAAATTAAATCAAGCCCTCCGCTAATAATACTGCGAATAAAAAATAAATAATGAATAATACTATATAAGTTATAAGTGTATTTTCCTGCTTCTGAATACCAACAATGATATGCTTTGCTTGGGGGGAGTTTAAGGATTTAAGGGAAGGGGGCGGGGTTATGGTCTACTTGCTCATTATTTAAATATTATTCGAACGAAAAGGATACATTGTAGCTTTAAGACTTATAAAAAAAAAAATTCACTAAAAGAATATATATACCCTCAGTATCCTGAATCTTAAGGATCATTGTGGGATTAAAATGGTGAATTTTCTGAGCACAGTGAATACATGGGTAAGCTGAAAAACAACAAAACACAAAGTTCATATGAGTTTCGTTCTTTATGCAAAAGCTCTTGTGTTTGTATTTATTTACCTGAGTTTCTTAGTTCCGGCCCAGATCCGGTCACGTGGTTCCGTCATATACAGCAAATGGTAAAGGAAATATCATCTACAGGGATCGAGGAAAATAACACAAGGCATGACAACGCGGATTTAAAAAAAAAAAAATGCACATAATATCATTATTAATCACCTTTCTCAGGAATATTTCTTTGTCAAAGTCCTGAAAATGGATGGTTTTGCTCATTTTGGCAACATATAGAATGATGATGGTGTCATCTGTGAATAAACACAATAATATCAGTGAGATTCTTCGTAGATTGGGGCATAGGATTATTAAAAACATGCGTTAAAAAACTACTCACCTTGCCTTGGTCACCTGAGTGAACATGAACGAGAGGTACACTCTATTAAATTAAACACACATTAGAATTGTAATTAAGCATATGGTTGCTTTTTTTTTGAGTCGATATGAACAGCCGGAACTATTCGACAGCTCACTATGTACTCAGTTAGAATACTTTTATTGACCACGGATGATAAACAGAACGAGGCAAAAGCGCGTAAAAACATCGGCGGAAACTAAACTTCATGAGTCTGACGTTTAAACGGCATTTTTGTTTCGGTTTCTTCCAGTCCTGAACATCCTTCAATGCTTCAGAGCTTGTCCTCTTCTTTGTGCCCGTCTGGAGACTACCATACCTGTAGTAATGGTGTTCGAAACCAGAATCAACAAAACAGAGACCGCTTGTATGAGTTACATAATCAAAAAGTCATGTAATAATTAATATAACGACAGGCGGAACTGAACTAACAACTAACATGAGTGATGAAGGGGCGGGGGCCTCGGGTAAGCGGGGCTTGGTGGCGCGGTAAATGGTCTCTGATTGGTCAGCCTTTTGAATGTGTGTCCAAATAATACCTGTTCTGTTTTACATATATCCACTTGCTATTACTCTATTTATTAAAAATAATTGTAATTAATACTTAGCCAGTCAACTGCTTCTGCCTCCGTTTAATGAACTGGGTCCTTACCTATGGAGGCTTTGTATAAATGCATCACAGAAAGAGTAAAACATGGGAAACAAATAACAGATACAATGAAAGAGTCACAAGGCAGTGAGAAAACAGGATTTCATGGGGAGGTTTCAGATGAGATATTAAAAGATGTTAAGAGATGAAACTGTGTCCAGAAAGACAGGAGAAACCTGAAACAAGGTGAAACTGGTGTGCAAACTAGTAACTAAGGTTACAGTAATTGTGTTAATCATGACTCAGGGATGGCGGGCTTTCAGGCATTAAAGTAGTTTCTTATAAGCAGTATGCACATCAGTAAAGCTGTTTTCATGTTTTATGAAAAGCACTGTATAATTAATTTATTTAATTAACTTGTTTCAGTCTGTCTTTTCTGTGTTATAAGTTGGACTGAAAGATAAGCATGTGATACTTACAGCATCTTTTTACGATCATATTTATATAGGATTATATTTATGTCCTGGAAAAGGAACAACTTTGACATGAAGAATGAGTAATACGTCATCTGGAAGCTGAATAAATAATCTCTCGCATTGATGTGTGGTTTTGTAAGGAGGACAATATTTGTCTGAGATACAACAAAAAAAAACTATTTGAAAATCTGGAATCTGAGGGAGCAAAAAAAGTGTCAATATTAGCTGGTTGGTCCGAGCACAGACAGGAAGAACTCCTAAACATCATGCATATTACTAATCAAAATTAAGTTTTGATATATTTACGGTAGGAAATATACAAATACTCTTCATGTGACATGATGCTTTACTTAATACATAATGATTTTATGGGCATAAAAGATGAAATGTATAATTTTGACCCATACAATGTATTGTGGTTATTGTGCTACAAAATATACCTGTGCTACAGTGTTTGTCTGTATTAGGGTCGGTCTGAATGGCCGGTCCACTAGAGAGCGCCCACATGTTCCGAGAAATCAACGCTATGAACTCCTGCAGCTTAACATAAGCGCAGGCATGTATGTTGCACTATATAGCATAGGGTCAGGGGACGAGTTCATTGCGCGATTCGGAACAAGCGCAACACCAACAAGCGTGGTAAATGAAGTCGCACCAAAGGGATAAAAAAGTAATTGAAAATGTTTGTGAAAATTCTGGGTCCATAGGCTATGTATATGTTCTTAAGAACTATGTTTTACCAACTAGCAATAGAATAAGTGTTTTTTTTTTATTATTATTATTTAGTTGCATTCACAATATACGAAGGCTAGCAAGACTCAAAAGTACTATATAAGGCAGATATAAAGCAATGTCCGTACAGTTTAAAGCATGTATAAGACAGCATAGACAACAAGCAAACATAAAATGAATGCATAAACACGAAGAAAAAAATACAAGACGTACGGTTTAATCAGTATACTTTAATTATTGAGAAAAGAAAAACTAGATGACTACTTTTCGATCATAGGTGACTCTTGGTGGGTGCAGACACTGTCATTACAAACTCGAGACACACTTCGTATTCGTTTTTCAGTTCTTACTTTCATCTTTCGGCCATAAATTACTCACGGGCAGGGATGGTTGACGCGCAAAAAGTACACATCTTGGTTACATCATCTCATACCTCATAGTCGTTTCCAAACTCTCTGAGTAAATCAGTGAATGAATTTTTTCCAATTTCGAGTGAATTACCCTTTTAATAATACTCATTTAATGCATGAATTTCATTACAAAAATTACTTTAGAAAAATGAAAAGAAAATCTTTCACAAGGTAGTCTCATAGCTTTTGTACCCGGCAGTTTCATACAGCACAGCTCTCTTCCACTCAGTATGCTATCGCAAAGTGTGAAACAAAACAAATATAGGGCCATAAAAATAGGATTTTAATAAATGTGTTAAATGGAAGTAGTAGGCATAATAGTTAATTTGTTTTTTTCCGTTCTGCAGATATGCTTGCAGGTCAGCTCATGAAAAGGCTCAGTTTCTCCATTACAGGGAATAGTTTAATAAATGAAGAAGGTGCTTCGCAGCTGTATTCATTGGACTTATTAGCGTTTCGCCCCCGACAGAACCGGTGAAAAACGTTTGTTTTTTTTAAATGTAAAGCGGTGGTGCGCGTGTGAACACCCTGTTCTGATGACCAAGAGTTGAAACTATTGAATTAATTACTTAATTAATTCAGTGAGACGTGATCAGGTGCCTCGCTCTATATCTCTGGCCAAAGCAGACTAGTTTGTAAAAATAAGACTTGAATATAGTATCTGAAAAGTGTTCAGAATATAACGTCTATAAAACGTCTAATGCTCTACTCAAAAGATAAAATCATATATATATATGAAAATTATATATATATATATATATATATAGATATATATATATATATATATATATATATTAAAGCATTTGCTAACTCATATTAGTTCTTTTACATCATACATTTTATTTGTTTGGGTTCATGTGGAAAATAAACCAACATAGAGCCAAAACTAAGAAAAAAAGGCGTTTTATTGTATTAAAAAGCAGAGCATACAAAGAATATATACAGTATATTGTGGTAAAAAATTTTTTAAAAAGGACTTTTAAAACATGCAATCAAACAAGTACTGAAACTGCTGATAGATTCATGCATTATAAGACAGATGATGATGTTTATTCTTCGCTTAAGCCCGTTTGGGTTTGTGATTCTTCTTGAGTCTCTTCAAGCGCGGCAAGACTCTGAGATCAGCACAGATCAGTTTCTTTCTGATGTGTAATCTGTAGAGCAGTAAACACAGTTAATGCAGGAGCACAGGACTGATTTGTGTATGTTTTGTGTTTAAACACTCACACCACTGCATCTATTTCACAGACACCAGATTTATGCTGGATCTCATATTTGGAGACCGAATGGAGGTCTTCCCGACGGATGTACTTTGAAACTCTCAGACAACAACTGGGAATGGCATCCACTGGAACAAAAGCAACATTTGCCATTGAATGAAAGTTAAATCTTCTCCTAACAAAAGCAAACACTTCCTGTAGGATGGAAAGAAGGACAGAGACAGACAAGTTTTCATTTCTCTGCTGTCCACATTGACTCACCATCTATTCAAGCTGCTTTATAGGTATGTGGGTCTCTGGCAATCAAACACATGACTTTACCATACTGCTGTAGCAAGGGTTCTAATCCCAGGGAATGCATGAGCTTTACTATGTGCTAATCTGCCATTTCTGGTAAAAAATGACCGGCCTTTTTAAAAATTGCTTGTATGCTACTAAATCTCTCATTATGCTTTTTAAAAATGACTGAATTGAGTTCATGCATTCCCCTTCTGCCGGCCTCCGTAGCAGTTTATGGTATGGTATCAGGTCCTTAAGCTTTGTGTCCGGTATACGTAGCATCTCAGGGCTCAGACGGGACCAGAGCAAAGCTAGCTCCTCCGGGGGCAGCACTTGCAGGTTCACCACCTGATCCCTGAAGGGAGTAGTAGGAACCTTAGACAGGCCGGGGCCTCAGGATTACTTGGGAGTCAGCCGGCCCAATCTCTAGGCACAAAACGTCAACCAAAAATGTGTGCGGGTCCTCTTAATGGAGGACAATGCAAGCACGAGCAGAGTTTTCAATGACAAAAACACTTTAGCTCGACTGAGTGCAAAGGCTCAAAATGGGCCCTGCTGTAGTGATTTAAGCACTAGAGACAGGGCCCCAAGAGGGTATGGAGGTGGGGGGCGGGAAGGGATTCAACCTCCTGACCCCTCTAAGGAATCTGATGACCAGGTCATTCTTACCCACCGACTTCCCTTCTATGGGGTCATGGTACCTGGACTTTGAGGGTGGAGGGAGACAGCCTTCGCCCCAGCCCTTGCTGCAAAAAGGAAAGCACGACCCTGATCGGGCATCTCCGGGGGTCTTCTCAACGAGAAGAACACCACTCGACAAACAGATTCCACTTCAAGGCATAAGCGTGTCTCGTAGATGGTGCTCTTGCCGAAGTGATGGTGTCCACTACCTCTTGGGGAAGATTACCTAGAACCTTCCCGTCCCGTCCAGGGACCAGACATGAAGTTTCCAGAGGTCTGGATACAGGTGCCATAGGGCGCGAGGAGCACCAGTTTGGGGAACCAGGTCCAAGTGGGCCAATACGGCGCCACAAGCAAGACCTGCTCCTCGTCCTCCCTGACCTCGCACAGTGTCTGTGCGAGAAAGCTCACTGGGGGAAATGCATACTTGCGCAGACCCCGCGGCCAACTGTGTGCCAGTGCGTAGAACAACTGGCAGTGAGAGGTCTCTGGAGAGGCAAACAGGTCTACCTGAGCAGCTCCGAAACATCTCCAAATCAGCTGGATCGTACAGGGATGGAGTTGCCACTCTCCCAGGAGCATAGCTCGAGACAGCTTGTTGGCTGAACGGTTGAGCAGACCTGGAATGTGAATGGCACGAAGCGACCTCAGAACCTTCCAACTCCAAAGAAGGAGGTGGTGGACAAGTTGATACATGCGACGGGAGCGCAGACCACCTTGCCGGTTGATGTATGCAACGGTCACTGTAGCGTCCGTTCGGACCAGCAGGTGCTTGCCTCGTAAGCGCCCTTTAAGATGGTTCAAGGCAAGGTGTACCGCTAACAATTCTAGGCAATTGATATGCCAGTGCAGATGGGAGCCTGTCCATACCCCCGACACTGCATGCTCATTGTATGTGGCCCCCCAGCCGATGGTGGAGGCATCTGTGTAGACCAGAGACCTGTTCCAGGGGCACTCCTGCCCAAAGAAACATAAGGTCTGACCACGGGGTGAAGGTTTAGTGACAGGCCGGTGTAACTTGGCCCCTGTGAGTGCTGTGCTTTCACACCCACCTCGGGACTTGGCCGTGAAGCCACTGCTGAATCGGTCTCATATGCAATAGCCCTAGCAATGTAAGTGCCGCTGCAGCTGCCATATTCCCCAGAGAAGCCTCTGAAATAGTTTCTGTGGGGCCGCCATCCTCCCCTTGAATGAATCAAGTCAACACTGACTGTGCATGTTCCTCTGTGAGGCGTGCTGTCTGTTCGACCAAATCCAACTCCATACCAAGAAAAGAGATCCTCTGCATGAGGAAGAGTTTGCTCTTTTCCCAGTTGACCTGAAGACCCAACAGGCTGAGGTGCTGGAGCACCAGGTCCCTGTCCTCGCACAACTGATCCCGAGACTGTGCTAGTATAAGCCAATCATCTAGATAGTTGAGGATGCGAACACCTGCTCTATTAGGGGAACAAGATCCAGCTCTGCGACTTTCGTGAAAACACGGGGAGACAGGGACTGCTGCCGGCTGGCGAAGAAGGAGGATGAGTGAGGTCCGGTTTTATTCCGTCCGCAACTCTCCGTGCCCTCCTGGGAACCAGAGATAGTGAAAACTGCTCTTTTGTCACAAGGCAAAAAAAGGAGTGGTGCCTTCACAATCTCCTGAAGAGCAGATCCCTCCATCTCTGGGTCACCTGTCTCAGGGCTGCTTGCTCTTCTGCCTGCCGCCAGGTTTGACTGGGGCCTGGACAGGCGGGGCGGCCTGCTTACGCCCGGCTCCACGATACTGCTTGGCTGGAGGCTGCTGCTGATGCTGCGCGGGAGCAGACACAGGGGGCCGCCCTCGGCGATGAGCAGACTGGGGCGCAGTGGCCAGCGGACGGGTGGAGGCAGCAGTTGCCCGCCGGAGCAGGATGTCGGATGTCGCTTCTGTGCAGCCGAGAACTGCTGGCCAAAGCCCTCGACCGCATCGCCAAAGAGGCTGGTCTGGGACACAGGGACCATACCTTGTCAGTGTCCCTCATGTCAGCCAGACACAGCCAGAGATGGCATTCTGGGACCACAAGCATGGACATCGCATGACCCAGAGAACTCGCGGTGACCTTCATTGCTCAGAGCACAAGGTCAGTGGCGGTTCCGAGTTCTTTCAGATCATGACCACCCTCGTGCAGGTCCTTCAGTGCCTTGGCCTGGTGCACCTGCGGTAATGCCATAGTGTGTAAGGTGGAAGCAGCTTCCCCTCAAGCTGTATAGGCACTGCCGGTTAGACCAGACGAATGCCTACAGGCCCGGAAAGGGAGCGACGGGTCTCCCCGCCAGGAGGAGGCGGACTTAGGACACAAATGCATCACTACCAACCACTCCACCGGGGGATTTGCCAATCCCATTGCTGCACCACCATCAAGGGTGTTGAGGGAGGAGGACCCAGCAGGCCGGTTTCTGGCAGTAAAAGGTGCTGTCCAAGACTTTGGTGAGCTCCTCATGCACTTCCGGGAAGAAAGGCACTGGGGCAGGGCGCTGAGAACCAGTGCGGGCACCCCGAAAAAAACAGTCGTCCAGCTTGGAAGGTTTGAGACACTGTGGAGGTTTTCCGCTCAAGCCCTACCTTCTCGGCGGCCTGGGGAAAGCATAGCTGCCATCTCTGGATCTGATTCAGGCATTGCCACCGTCCCAGAGGGTGGCAGCACATCCGAATCTTCCTCAGACAGCTTTCCCTTCGATGCAGTGATCGACATCCGGTCATCGAGAGGGGCACCGCTGGTACGCTCTTTGAAGAGGGCCCAGCGTGTTCCATGGGCTGCCCAACTGGATCAGAGGTGCTGGAGGAGTGGTGGGCCCCTGAGGGTTGGTTCCCTGAGGGTTTTGCCACCACTGTAACCCTCAGACCTCCCGTGCTACTGCCGAAAGTATTTCTTGTCTGGCAGCCGCCAGGACGAGCCTTAAATCACGGCAGAGGCAACGGAAATCTGCCCCTCTGGAGGTAGCGAAGCCTGGTCCACAGTTCCGAGATGGTCATCTTCCCGCAGTGGGAACATGAGTCATCCACGAAAGCCACCTCAGCGTGTTTAATGCCCAGACACGAGAAGCAATGATCGTGACCATCAACCGGAGCCAGTTAACAACCACATCCAGAAACGCACGGGTGAAATGGCATCCTTATAAAGACTATCCATCGTCTTTATAAAGACGCACCCGTGAAGTTCTTTTAGAGAAATAGGCTATTGTAGTCAAATGCTCTTTGCAGTGCTGAGGTGCACAGGGGAATTGGCCGCTTGCAGCACAACAGGGGGGTAGTGCAGCCTGAAGTGCGCCACCCGCTCGACACAGAATGACCACCGCTGAAGCACTGTACCGACAACACCAGAATCTTCCAAGAGCGTGATGAACTCGTAGCTCACTGGAAGATACTGGATGGAGCAGAATGATGTTGTCGCTCGGCTCCAAAGCGAAAAGCTGGTATGCATTGCAGTACCAGGCATTAATTGGGCTCATGTACCTCTCATTGGCACAAATCCAAAAATATTTTAATGAAACTATTATTTATAATGTAGAGGTTTTGTACTTTCATATATAGACAAATAGACAAAGTGAACCAGTTATATCATGGACTATTTAAAACAACCTTATATTTTTGGTTGACTGTATTGTATTTTGATAATGAACAGACAGCGATGTCAAGTTTGAGTTGCGAATATGTGGTGTGTGTGTGTGTGTGTGTGTGTGTGTGTGTGTGTGTGTGTGTGTGTGTGTGTGTGTGTGTGTGTGTGTGTGTGTGTGTGTGATCGAACAGCTGAAACATAAAATACATCATTTTTGGTCATACAGATGTGAGTAAGACATAATTTGAAAGCACAAAGTGTTTACTTTTATTTTTGCACACTCAAAATAACAACAGAACATTTGTGATTTTGTAAAATAAAGTTTAATTAAAACTGTTACTTAAGTCAGATATTTTTCGCATATTTTTACCTATATGATTGAATTTTACTTTTAAGAAAAAACTACCCATTTTTGGCCCAGGGTTTGAAGCTCTGCTTAGTTAGATTAATGCAGAAACTTGGGAACGTTGTTCTGTTATAATTGTGGCATCACCGTTTAGTGACGTCATGGAATGTTCCGGGAAAACTTCAGCGTTGGTCACAGCGCCTTTTAATTGCTAATTTAAATTTTTGGATCCAGCAATTATATATTTACAAATTAAGCACTGGTCACAAGCTTTAATCCAAATGTGCACATTGTATTAATGTAATCGACACTGAACCGAATTGATCCAAATAACAATACTTGTTTTTTTAGAGCTACTGAAGAACAAAATCTGTATCGTATGAAGCATTATAAAAATAAATGCGACTGACTTTGGGTAAAAGCAGCAAATGCATAACCCAAAATTGCACTAACCTAAACATTTAATAAAAGTCAATATTAAATTTTGCAATTTGCATCAACAACATAAAGTGGTAAACGTGAGATTTAGCTGATTCTGACCTTCAGTGCTGGTGAGGATGATGATGGTGACGCAGATGAGCAGCAGCACAGACGTTGTTTTGAGCTCCATGGTTGAACAGCATTGAGTGTGAATGAATAGAGAAGAGCTCATTTAAAGCCCGTTCCGCCCTCACCGCCCTGCCTGCCCGGACTCATCAGCAATCACACCAAAAAAAACATCCAGGTGAATGTCAGGTGTGTGTTGATTTGTGCTGTTCTTTATGGTATGTTTTGCTCACCAGAGTCGCAGCAGACACCTGGAGCCGCGCATAAGCTTGTCTGTTTTACTTTCTTTTTCTTGATATTGTTACAGGAGTTTCATCCTTGACCTAACTAGAGATCCCACTTATTAGAATATTAAAATAATATTCAGTGCAAAAAAAATCAGTCTCATAAAGGGATCAATGAACTGATATATTATATATGGTTTAATTGAGTTTCTGAGTTTACATCTTGCAATTGTGTTTTTTTTTTTTACTTATATATATTAACAAAGACTTTTGAAAAACGTTAACTATTAAGAATTAAAACATTAATTGGTGAATTAATTGGGGTTTACGTGCAGTTTTTGAGTAAAGATTGTGTCCACTATTCCAACCATTTTAAATTAATATACAAGAACTATAATATAATATAATATAATATAATATAATATAATATAATATAATATAATATTTGGTAATATTAAAAATATTATATTTTAAAAATGTATATATATATATATACATTACATTTAATATATATATATATTATTATTTTTATTTTTTTTTTGGTCTGTAGTAACATTTATCATATTTTTATTTGTATTATTTATATCATCATCATCATTATTTTCATTATTGTTGTTTTAATATCTTGTCAAAATGAAACATGTGGCACGTGTTTGGCTTTAAGTCTTTCATGTACTTCTGTCACTTTCCTTTTGTTTTGTATGCAACTCCTTCCTCTGGTTTTCTGTAATCTGTGGTAAATCATCTGAATGCCATCGGTTTCCAGGTTTTACAGTGATTAAATCAGAGTATGTGAGCGGAGCGGAGCGGAGCGGAGCGTCGTGTTTTTTTGTCGGTGTAAGTGAGCTGAGCCACGAGTACAATTCATGCCAACAGCCCGTAATATAACTGCATATTTAGCAAGAATTCATATGTTAAAGATATTTAGCTATAGCTTGATACAGATGGATCTCTCAGATCAGAAGGTTATAATGAAGTTACAGGCTAGTTCTCAAGGAGTTTGTTCCTTTACTGAATATTTTCGGGTTAAATCATGATTTAAACAGGTACAGCACATTCACACCCAATCGCTTTCGCAATAATGCATTCAAACAAATGTAATCTTACACTTCATCTGTATCTGGTTCTGAATGAGAAGAAATCTGTAAGAAATGCATCGATCTGTAGATAAAATAACTGACGAAAATGTAAACTGTTATTTTCATCACAAACGAAATTTGCACAGCAGAAAGCAGCAATTATACCTTTTAACGCTGACAACCATGTTATTAGTTTGGCATGTGGTAGGAAAAAAAGTTTGCACACAATAGCTTAAGGCACTTTCAAACTCTCCTGTTATTTTATTTATTTACTTTTTATGTTAAGATAGGCTACGTTATGAACATACCATTTCAAATATAGCCTACTGAAATACTTCAGCCGCAAGGTGGAGCGGTGTTTCTGGTATCAGTGCGCGCGGAGCGGAGCGCGGAGGAGAACTTGTTGCCGCTCCACTCTGCTCACACACTCTGGGTTAAAGCAGTGGTTCTCGTTTACACTGCCAGTAAAGTGTGACCCAATTCCGATTTTTTTGCTCATATGTGACACAGATCGGATCTGTTCTATGACAGTGTAAACGGGGAAAAAAACGCATGCATTCGGATTTTTCAAGATTGGTTTCAGGCCTCATTCATATGTGGAAATAAATCGGATATTACGGTGGACCAGTAGTGCACAACTCAACGACATTAAAAAAGCAAAGATAGGCTCACAACACAACGACATTAATAGATGATTCACCCAAAAATAAAAATAAAGCTGTCATCATATACTCCCCAATTATGTCGTTGTAAACCCATATGGCCTGCTTTCTTCATTGGCATACAGAAATGTTGTAAATAATGTTACTGTCAGTCAGCTATTTAGATAGACCCCACAGAAGAAATTCATAACGGTTTAGAATGACACGAGGGAGAATAAGCTTCTTTTTTTTTCTTTACCTGTTTGTCAATATGTTATACATTTTTAAAGTATCCTTCAGGTTCAGTGTAGGCAAACTAACTTTTTACATTGTTTGGTGTGTATTTTCTGAAAACATGTCTCATCCAGTCTAGATTTGAGATGTAGAACCATTTAATGGCCTTTTGGAGAGTTACTGAACCTGCATTCCACATGGTTCGTGTGTTCAGAGCAAGGACAGCTACAACGAGGAGAGAAGCTGCAATAACAAGCAATGCAATGGTAAATACTGATTTTGTATTGTTTGTGACAGAGAAAGAAAATGTTACATTTATTTTCATTTTTAGATGCATATGTTTTATGTGTGTGTATCATAGTTATTTAAAATTTTTTTTGTGTGTGTCTGTGTATTCATTCGTTGAGTTAGTTCTTTTTATTGTTGGCCTTTCAGTCGCTCTTCCACAGAGAGATCTGGCCTTACACAAAACACTTGGGATGGATTCATTTGGTTTTATTTGTACAGACTAGAATATAAAATGTAAATTAAATATTATGTAAATGTGAATATATATAACTCTAATACAGTTTCTTGCTCACCAGTGTAATGTAAACATGTAAATATCCACACATAAATTTTAGAAACTTTGATACAGTGTAATAGTGTAATAATGTAGAATACAAATACTAATAACTGTGATTGTGTAATGTTACTATATATATATATATAATATATATATATATATATATATATATATATATACACTTCTGCCACTTGGAGGACTGATAGGTCAGGCAGATCCCTGGTGACATCACTGTAAACATTCTCCTGAGATGAAAAAACAAAGGTATAGTGTAAATTGACCATTAAAAAAAAAATAAACATTTTCCACCAGTCACTACATGTTGCATACATTATGAATGGAACCATATTCAGTATGATTGTGTTTTTGTCTTTTTTTCTGCTAGGGCTAATCAAAAAGGCATGTTATACATTATGAATAAAGCAAGATATGAAAAGATGATGTAACAATATTGGACACTACTCCTACCTTAACCACTCAGCGAGTTTCCTCTCTTGAAAACAGGACCACCATCCCACTCACAGGACATGGCTTGACTCTCTAGGCACACCAATGGGACATGTTAATATTATTAATCAAAGTTTATTAATTATGTCATACATTAAAGAATTTGATAATTCTCTTACTGTCCATTGTTCTAGGTTTGTGCCGCTCTGTACAGGAGGAACTGCACTGACTCTCAGTTCTGAATAGTGTGCTGTCTGCTACAGTGTATGGATGGGAGTCCTTTAAAACAATCTGTGAAGATAATTAGATTGAGTTACATATTTAATTGATTTCAGATACATTTTGAATTATTTTCAGTTGCATTTTAAATTGTTACATTGTAAATTAAACTATATTTAAAATAAATTATGAAGAATATTTAATATTCTATATAATGTTACAAACATGCCAATAGACTGTAAAGAGATCAGTAATATTTCAAAGTGAAAGTGAAAGTGACATACAGCCAAGTATGGTGACCCATACTCAGAATTCGAGTATGCTTCTCCGTGCGATGAAATTCATTTACAGTAATCCGGGGAAGTTCTTGTAAGATGAAAAATCATCTTCTCCTCTTGTCATTTTGAAAGCTCTACGGAAAGAGCAATGGCTGTGCATAGAGTCCATTGTGTACAAGAGCAGAGCTAAACTGTCCAAATTGAAAATATTATTGATTTATTTTCTGCTCGATTCATGAATGATACATTAAGATTATCGGGATATCAAAACATTCAATAAAAACACGTTGTTCATTTAAAAATGGATTACACATATTAATCCTTTGAGAATTTCTAGTGGCGTCTCCAGGAAATATTGGTGTTTAACTGTCAACACAGCATTTCCGTTGTGTTGTGGCTTAATGTCGCTTATGTTTGCTTTTTTTTTTTTATTGTCGTTGTGTTGTGCACTACCAGGCCACCGTAGGATATAAATCAGACATGTGCCAATGCGACTGTCATGTAAACAGACAGATCAGGTGTGCATTCCAGAAAGCAGGGTTAACTTACCGTGAACTAAACCCTGAACTCTCGGTTGATTAACCCCAAACCTTGCTTACTCGAGGTATGTGGTTCCAAAAACGCGTCCGGGAGTAAGTTCATTCAACTCAGAGTATGTTCCTGGTTAAAACTCAAGACAGTATCAACAGAGCGACGAATCGACGAGTCACTATAGAAACCGACGCTAAGAAAAAGCGCGCTAAGCTGTTTCTTTCTTCTTCTTTTATTCATTAGTTGTTTACATGGTTAGTGCATATCGCCATCTAATTGATGGCTGTGCAATCCTTTTTATTTTTTTCCATTTAATCTTTAATCCTTGAGAATGTGAATTATATTGATTGTTTTATGCTAATTATATATTAAGTCATATCAGATATGTATTTTGATTTAGAATTTAGACATTATAGAAAATGCCACTCCATGTGTGAGATAATATAACGTAATAAATAAAATAAATATATATAAGTTAAACATTACCTTGTCATAGTGTTTTATAATTTATACACATAACTCTTATATATGCCAATAAAAGAAATAATCATATTAGAATAATATATTACCTTATTTATTACTTATATTAGCGCTTCCTTATTAACATATCAAATATATATATATATATAATATATATATATATATATAGCCTATATATATATATATATATAGGTTAAGTTCAGAGAGTGAGTGGCTATGACTACTAACATACCCTGAAAGTTACCTCCGTTTTTGGAACCGAAAGTTGAGGTTATCCGCTTACTTACTCTTAAACATACCCGGGTATGTCACATAACCTGCTTTCTGGAATACCCCACAGATTTTCTGAGGCATTGCGTTCTTTACGTCATTAAAACTGCGACAATTTGGTACTTCTCCGCGGTTTAACGACGGCTGCATCCGAAAACTGAAAAATGGTGCCATCGGAGGACGCATTCCAAGGTAGGAAAGCATCAAGGCACTGAATTCAATGTTAGTTTCAGTTCCTGTCTCCTGAGATGCCTTCATCTGGCCGATTTTTGAAGGCAGCAGACGTCATATGTGACCCGTTTTGGCAAAATTAGTGTAAATTCGCACGGGCTATTTTGAGCTGCAGACAAAAAAAAAATTAAATAAAAAATCTTGTCTGTATTTGTACTTTTTCTGAGAGGATTACTTTTTCTCCGCTCGGCTTGCTGACTGTCATCCGAAGTGCGTGCATATAACGACGCGCGATCCCGATAAATACACACATATAGAGAATAACATTAGTGTTCACACAAACATCATCTGCTCTGTCTTAAGTGAACGCTTAGGGAACTGTTGGGGAAAACATCTGATGTGTAACATTATATTAGATCCGTGCATTACAGTAGCCTATAGGACATCTGTATCATTATCATAATGTTAATCTAACAATAAAAGAAAAGAGGGAATCACTCGCTGCACTTCATTGAACTGCTTTTGTAGTTTTAATAATCTATTAATTTGTAATGAACACACTTAAGTTATTTTTACATTTGATTGTTTTACGTATATGAATGCTTTAGTTTAGATATATAAAAGGATAAAGGTAATGCATTATTTGTTTCTTTCTAGGCTGTTTGTTCTACTGTTTTTTTTTTTTTTTTTTGCATCTGTTCTTATTTATAATAGCAAAGATAAAATAAAAATAGCTGTATTGTGATGATTAATATAGTAATTAATAATAAGAAAAGACGGAGGACTTCACATATCGACTTCAAATGGGTGACTCAGTAATTTTTTGTCCGATACCAACAAATCATAAATCATTTTGAAGGTCTTTTAATGGAGAATTTCATTTCCCCCCAATATATACAGGTATATATATTTTTAATTGCTCATTGTGACTCAGCACAAGTCACAGTATTCTCACGAGGAAGCACATGTGGAGGCGGTAAATGACAACAACGCATGCGCGATGTTTCAGACGCTATAGCAAGTGTAAACACATGAATCGGATATTGGTCACAATTGAAAGAACGTGTAAACGGACAGCCAGAAAAATCGGATATAGGCAATAAATCAGAATTGGGCATCAAGACCTAGAGTGTAAACGAGTTCGGGGCCAGAGGGGGCGCACGAGTATTGCAGGGCGGCCATCAGCAGAATAAGAAAATAAATAACTCAGTAAACAGCCAAAGGACGTAACTTAGAATGGGATGTGGATCGGATTGTGAAAGGGAAGAGAAGAGACATAAATTAAGTCGCACAGACCCCGGTTTTTTTTTTTTTTTTTTTTTTTTTTTTTTTTATAGGTTTAAATTTTTTTGACCAAAAAAGTCTGAGAACCACTGGATTAAAGCATGAAGCTAAATACCATGTATGCTTAATTCATCTTTAATAAAAGCGGTTTCAAACCTGATCTGCAGGATCTGTCAGACTCAGAAATACAGTTGGAGGATCTGGAGGAGCTACCAGAAAGGCCACAGGCTGCTTTGGGCTGGAGATTATATGTTAATTGGGTAATAACTCTCAGAAATCTCTGTATTATCATCACACAAAGGCTGAAACGGGTCATGTGGCTTCTGGAGCAATAAACTCAAACCAAAGCCTTTGAAATAACAAACGAGCCCAAAAGACTGACTTTCACGTACGTTTACTACATACAGTATTTACACAGCACTGAGCAACACGTGTGTGTGTGTGTGTGTGTGTGTGTGTGTGTGTGTGTGTGTGTGTGTGTGTGTGTGTGTGTGTGTGTGTGTGTGTGTGTGTGTGTGTGTGTGTGTGTGTGTGTGTGTGTGTGTGTGTGAGTGAATGAATGATGGGATCAGAAGGGTCTTTGTCTCCGAGTGGCCAGATTGAGCAAACGCAGCAGCATTTCTCCAGAAACACCCTTCAGAGCCACGCCGTCTTCAGTCTGATGAGATCCCACGTCTTCAGAGCAATCTGGATCCAGAACACAGCTCTCTGGAAAACAGAGAAAATGCATTAGGCACAAATACTTTTCATAGCGAGATGTTCAGAACTTTAGCGTTAAAGGAGATGTAGTTTGTATGTAATGTTACATGATGGGATGTTTTGCTCACCAGAGTCGCAGCAGACACCTGGAGCCACGCATCGGCCCCGGGCCCCGCAGGACACCCCGCCCGTCTCATAAAATTATTATCAAGAGATACCATGAAAATGAATAGCCTATAAGTTCAATAACCTACCATTCTGCCAGTTTTCACTTGTGATATTATAGCAGTGATAAGAATTAAACTTGTATTGAGTCTGAAGTATGCAGACGTCTTTTTGGCGGGAGCTGTTGCCATGGTGAATCATAATATTGGAGCTCCATTGATCATCATGGCTTTTCATAGTCGTGGTGCACGCGCTAAACTCAGAGTCAACCTTCTCAGAGTTGACTGAACTTACACAATTCAGCTGCTCTGAACCCGAAAACTCAGAGTAAGTCAACTCAGTGTTCAAGTTTTATCTCAGAGTTGGTTGAACCTTCTTATTGAAACGGGCCCCTGGTGTCTCGCTCGAAATCTCTGGCCAAAGCAGACCAGTGTGTGAAAATAAGACTTGAATATAGTATCTGAAAAGTGTTCAGAATATAAACATCTAATGCTCTAATCAAAATAAAAACAAAACATTTATTTTAAAGCATTTGCTAATTCATATTACTTCTTTTACATCATACATTTTATTTGTTTGGGTTCATGTGAAAAATCAACCAACATAGAGCCAAAACTGGAAAAAGGCATTTTATTGTATTAAAAAGCAGAGCATACAAAGATAGAGTGTATTAATGCCGTAATTGACTGTTACTGTATGGTGACCCATACTCGGAATTCGTGCTCTGCATTTCACCCATCCAAAGTGCACACACACCGTGAACACACACACACTGTGAACACACACCCGGAGCAGTGGGCAGCCATTTATGCTGCGGCGCCCGGGGAGCAGTTGGGGTTCAGTGCTTTGCTCAAGGGCACCTAAGTCGTGTATTGAGGGTGGAGAGAGCGCTGTACATTCACTCCCCCCACCCACAATTCCTGCCGGCCCGAGACTCGAACTCACAACCCTTCGATTGGGAGTCCGACTCTCTAACCATTAGGCCACGACTTCCCACGACTTATATACAGTATATTGTAGTAAAAAAAAAAAATGTTAAAAAGGACTTTTAAAACATGCAATCCAACAAGTACTGAAACTGCAGATAGATTCATGCATTATAAGACAGATGATGATGTTTATTCTTCGCTTAAGCCCGTTTGGGTTTGTTATTCTTCTTGAGTTTCTTCAAGTGCTTCAAGACTCTGAGATCAGCACAGATCAGTTTCTTTCTGATGTGTAATCTGTAGAGCAGTAAACACAGTTAATGCAGGAGCACAGGACTGATTTGTGTATGTTTGTGTGTTAAACACTCACATCACTGCATCGATTTCACAGACACCAGATTTATGCTGGATCTCATATTTGGAGACCAAACGGAGATCGTCCCGACGGATGTGCTTTGAAACTCTCAGACAACAACTGGCAATGGCATCCACTGGAACAAAAGCAACATTTGCCATTGAATGAATGTTAAATCTCCTCCTAACAAAAGCAAACACTTCCTGTAGGATGGAAAGAAGGACAGAGACAGACAAGTTTTCATTTATATAGAGGGCATGCTTGATGTTCCCATAAAGCAGAGTGGTGCGTGTCATGACAATGTCTCTGCTGTCCACATTGACTCACCATCTATTCAAGCTGCTTTATAGGTATGTGGGTCTCTGGCAATCAAACACATGACTGACAGGATCATACTGCTGTAGAATGGGTTCCAATTCCAGGGAATGCATGAGCTTTACTTTGTGCTAATCTGTCATTTCTGGTTAAAAATGACTGGCCCTTTAAAAATTTCTTCTATGCTACTAAATCTCTCTTTATGCTTTCTAAAAATGATTGAGTTGAGATCATTCTCAAAAACTGAGGAGCATGAGCTCAAATCAATGAAGCGTACCATCAATCAAAAATCCTCTCGGAGTCAAAATGACTGGAACACATGGAAACTTGTTTCTGGCATGCAAAAAAAAAAAAAAAAAATTTGTTTCAAAAATTCTGATTTATTTTCTCATAGTTTTGAGGAAAAAAGTTGTAATTGTGAGTCAAAAAGTTGCAATTTCCTTTATTTATTTATTTTTTTTATAAACTTTAATATAAATTATTTATTATATAAGTTATGAGATATAAACTCAGCAGGACTGCTGGAATTTAATGCACATTTGCAGGATATAAACAGAATTATGAGAAAAAAAGTTTATCTCTTGCAGTTATGACTGAGTTTGCAATATGTTTTTTATTTCTTCTATTTTATTTTATTTATATTCTATTCTGCCATGAATAAAAAGGTAAGAAAAAGGTAACTTTTTAATTCACAGTTCCATTTTTTTTTTCTTTGCTTGCAATTCTGAGTTTGAGAAAAAACAACACCTCAGAATTGAGATAAAAAGTGTTGCAAGCAGTGCTTAATTTGAGCCGGATCGTGTTCCGGAAAAAGTCAGATTTTAGGATTTTTGCGTTCCGGTAATTGTTTTTAAGGATCCGGCGTTAGATCGTGACAGTGTGTGTGTGTGTGTGTGTGTGTGTGTGTGTGTGTGTGTGTGTGTGTGTGTGTGTGAGTGAACGCAGGTTTATGTATTTGGAGGTTATATGTACCGTGACCAGTCAGCTTTCTTCAGTTCAAACTCGCTCTCATTGACTGGTGCTTACTGTTTATTGTTTTTTAAGTAGCATAACGTTTGAAGACAGTGTAATAACCTACAAGAACACCAAATTAATTTTATTATTGTATTGTTTAATGTTCTCACAGGCTTTTATAATGTCTATACGTCAGTAGGCTATGGCTCACTCCAAAACAAATCATATAAATGTAACGCTATTCAGAACAGAAAAAGAATGATATATATCCTAATACACAAATCCTAATATATTTGAATTAAACTATTATTTATAATGTAGAGGCTTTGTACTTCACGCGCGTTCGTATGTAGACAGAAATATCCTCTTTACATGAGCAAAAAAATGTGCTTGGCATACAAAGTGGACCAGTTATAGCTCGGACCATTTAAATTGACCAGTGCAAGCTTTTATATTTTTGGTTGACTGTATTGTATTTTGATAATGAACAGAGAGCGATGTCAAGTTTGAGAACAGCTGAAACATAAAATACATCATTTTTGGTCATACAGATGAGAGTAAGACATAATTCGAAAGCACAAAGTGTTTACTTTTATTTTTGCACACTTTAAATAACAACAGAACATTTGGGATTTTGTAAAATAAAGCAAGGATGCGCGTTTAATTAAAACTGTTATTTATTTAAGTCAGGTATTTTTCGCATATTTTTGCCTATATGACTGAATTTTATTTTTATGAAAAAACAACATATTTTTGGCCCAGGGTTTGAAGCTCTGCTTAGTTAGATTAATGCAAAAACTTGGGAACGATGTTCTCTTATATTTGTGGCATCACCGTTTAGTGACGTCATGGAATGTTCCGGGAAAAAAAATTTTTGGATCCGACAATTATACATTTACAAATTAAGCACTGGTCGCACTCTTTAATCCAAATGTGCACATTGCATTGATGTAATCTGAACTGAATTGATCCGAATAACAATACTTGTGTTTTTAGAGCTATTAAAGAACAGAATCTGTATTGTATGAAGCATTATAAAAATAAATGCGACTGACTTTAGGTAAAAGCAGCAAATGCATAACCCAAAATTGCACTAACCTACACATTTAATAAAAGTCAATATTACATTTTGCAATTTGCATCAACAACATAAAATGGTAAACATGATCCTCATGTGAGATTTAGCTGATTCTGACCTTCAGTGCTGGTGAGGATGATGATGGTGACGCAGATGAGCAGCAGCACAGACTTTGTTTTGAGCTCCATGGTTGAACAGCATTGAGTGTGAATGAATAGAGAAGAGCTCATTTAAAGCCCGTTCCGCCCTCACCGCCCTGCCTGCCCGGACTCATCAGCAATTACACAAAAAAAAAAAAAAAAAAAACACTTTCACGAATCGGTTATGAAATCTCTTTTATAGCAGAAATATTCCCCGCAGCGCCTCATCCAGGTGAATGTCAGGTGTGTGTTGATTTGTGCTGTTCTTTACAGTCGGATGCGTGCCACTGGGTGTGTTCTGTAATTATATTGGATGTTCAAGCTTGTCTGTTTTACTTTCTTGATATTGTTACAGGAGTTTCATCCTCGACCTAACTAGAGATCCCACTTACTAGAATATGAAAATCATATGCAGTTCAAAAAATGGCTTTGCCACAGAAGAGTGAGTCTTCTATAGGGATCAATGAACTGATATATTATATATGGTTTAACTGAGTTTCTGAATTTAATTTCTGCCATGAAATAAAAATAAAAAATGAACTTTTCTCTCTCACAATTCTGACTTTTTTTTGCTTGCAATTCTGAGAAAAAAGTCAGAATTTATATAATATATATATATATATATATATATAATATATATATATATATGATATATATAAAACAAAGACTCTTGAAAAATGTTAACTATTAATATTAAAACAATATTTGTGTGAAATTTACGTGCAGTTTTTTTCACACCACCAGTTTTTATATTTTATTAATCTATAATTTAAAAATATTTGAATATAAAATACAAATATTATATAGTATATATATTCCACCTATTTTAAATTAATATACAAGAACTATAACAATATATAATATAATATGATATAATAAAAAATATTATATTTTAAAAATGTAAAAATATATTTTTTATTATTATTATTAAATTTTTTTTGGTCTGTAGTAACATTTATAATCAGCACCATTATTATTATTATTATTAATATTATTATCATCATTATTATTTTTATTATTGCTATTGTTGTGTGCAACGGACCAAAATAATATCTTGTCAAAATGAAACATGTGGCACGTGTTTGGCTTTAATTCTATCATGTGCTTCTGTCACTTTCCTTTTCTTTTGTATGCAACTCCTTTCTCTGTTTTTCTGACATCTGTGGTAAATCATCTGAATGCCTTTGTTTTCCAGGTTTTACAGTGATTAAATCATACCGTGTATGCTTAATTCATCTTTAATAAAAGGGTTTCAAACCTGATCTGCAGGAGCTACCAGAAAGGCCACAGGCTGCTTTGGGCTGGAGATAATATGTTAATTGGGTAATAACTCTCAGAAAATCTCTGTATTAATCATCACACAAAGGCTGAAACGGGTCATGTGGCTTCTGGAGCAATAAACTCAAACCAAAGCCTTTGAAATAACAAACGAGCCCAAAAGACTGACTTTCACGTACGTTTTACTACATACAGTATTTACACAGCACTGAGCAACACGTGTGTGGTGTGTGGTTGTGTGTGTGTGTGTGTGTGTGTGTGTGTGTGTGTGTGTGTGTGTGTGTGTGTGTGTGTGAATGAATGATAGGATCAGAAGGGTCTTTGTCTCCGAGTGGCCAGATTGAGCAAACGCAGCAGCATTTCTCCAGAAACACCCTTCAGAGCCACGCCATCTTCAGTCTGATGAGATCCCACGTCTTCAGAGCAATCTGGATCCAGAACACAGCTCTCTGGAAAACAGAGAACATGCATTAGGCACAAATACCTTTCATAGCGAGATGTTCAGAACTTGGGCGTTAAAGGAGATGTAGTTTGTGTGTAATGTCACATGATGGGATGTTTTGCTCACCAGAGTCGCAGCAGACACCTGGAGCCGCGCATCGGCCCCGGGCCCCGCAGGACACCCCGCCCGTCTCACAGGGGCCCGGCTGCAGATTCTCATCCATGCAGCTCAGCGTCTCTGGAGACCCGAGCAGACAACCCAGACCGGCCCCGCAGCAGATACTGGGGCCCAGACAACGGCCCTGATTCCCCGGACCACACGCCGGACACTACACACATACAAACAGTTGACCATAAATGCAGTTATGCCCTAAAATTCAAGATATTGGTGCAAAAATGCCCCTTTATGTATTTTCATCTCATATTTATATCATGATATGATAAGCGATATCATACGAGCAGCGAGAGCAGTATTAAACGAGTGCTGTTTGTTCTCAATATAACGAGTTTAAATGTGATTTTATACAACAGTTAAGTAAATAAAAGTTGATATTATGTTATATCTTAAACACAATATTTTGTTGTTGTTTTTTTTTGCTCAATTTTGCAGAGAACATATTACCTTTAAAGCCACAGCAGAACTGTTGTGCATCTCTGAGCAACACAGTGGTGTTTAGTTTCTGAATGAATCCGCGTTTTGAATGAATCTCGTGAATCAATGATTCAAAGCCCGTTCATAAAGAGAGCCGTTTACTTGATTCCTGAATGAATCGAACGATTGAATGAATGAATGAATGACTCATAAAGACCGCCACCTGCTGGCAGATTTAGTTTCTTATTTAGAGTATCATTAAAAAAAAAAAAGAGAGCCGTTTAAAAAAAAAAATAAGATATAATATATTATATAATATATATATATATATATATATATATATTATATATATATATATATATTATTACTAATAATATAATAATAAAAACATTAACAGGATAGTTCACCTGAAAGGGCTTCAAAAAAATGAATGGCTTACTTTATTTATTTTGAAGACTGTGGTAACAAAGCTGGGGTTTGGTTAACATGCCTTTCCCACTGCAACCTGATCAAAAATCTTTCACTGCCTGAACAAAAATACTGAGATGTTTCTCAAAATTTTATTCTTTTGTGTTTTGTAGTTTATGTTTTTATGTTTTATAATTTTTTTTTTGTGTCTAATAAATTTTTTTCTAAGTGCTGCACAATTTGTTATGTCTACTTGAGACGAGTTCTCAGTTACAACACAAAACTAGCTTAAAAAATAATATTTTTTGGGGTATTTTTCACAGTCAAATTTATTATGCAATTAATTGCGATAATTAATTAATAGAAAATATCATGTTAATATAATTAGATTAAAAATTGAATCTGGTACGCCTGACAGCTCAATATATATATATATATAGAATTAGTTTTTCATTTGTGTTTTTTTATTATTTAATATTTTTTTACATGTAATATAGTTTTTATAAATTTTATTTAAAATTTAATTATTTTAATGCATCATGTTAAACTAAATATATATTAGAAATGTTCCCTGTGCAACTAGCCGAAATAAAATGTTTTAAATAAAATGCGTTTTTTATTATTTATTCTATTTCAGTTTATTTATTTTTTTAAGTAATAAAGTTACTTTAGTACCTACATAGTAAATACAACAGTGAAAAGTTGAAAATGAAACTGAAAGTGTAATTGTTGAAATATTGATAAATATTTTGCTGCTAATAGTGCATGCTATAGTTTTGAATATGTGAATATTTCAACTCATTTAAATAAAACATTTCACTGCAAAATAGTCTGAATGTTAAGCAGATGGACTTGAAATGAAAGGCATTCTGAATTCTGTCGAACTACTTAAAAAGCTGCAGTTAATGTCCACAGTATCACTGATGAAGCTGATGATGAAGATGCTGGTCTGTACCTGTCTGACGGGCTCTGGCTGGGATCTCTTGCCTCCTCGAGGGCAGTTCTGGATGTAGCAGGCGGATGAGAGCGCAGAGAGCGCCAGCAGACAGAGAACACACGCGGGCCAGCAGAGAGTCGGACATCTCGACACACACTGATGCTCTGCTGCTCTCAGACGCTTATATAGAGCTGCAGCATCAGCACCAGAAGAGCTCCTCCTCATCCACCGCTGCTCCAGTCTCATTACTAATAAGTTTTAGATCTTCCATTTTCTCTTTTTAATGATTTTTTGTTTAATATTTCTATACGTGTCCCTGCAGCACAGAAGCAGTCTTAAGTCTCTGGGGTATATTTGTAGCAATAGACAACAATACATTGTATGGGTCACAATTATACATTTCTCTTTTATGCCAAAAATCATTAGGATATTAAGTAAAGATTATGTTCCATGAAGATATTTTGTAAGTTTCCTACCGTAATATATCAAAACTTAAATTTTTGATTAGTAATATGCATTGCCAAGAACTTCATTTGAACAAACTTTAAAGGTGATTTTCTCAATATTTAGATTTTTTTGCACCCTCAGATTCCAGATTTTCAAATATTGTCCTCCTAAAAAACCATACATCAACGGAAAGATTATTTATTCAGACATTTATGACCGTTTTGATGTCCAGGGTCACAATATATTTTTTTTTTTCTTCAGGTTTTACTTCAACTCCTAAATCGAAATGACAATGAGAAATGTTGCCTTGACAGCTAGCTGCTTGTAAACAAAAGTGTTTTGGCACGCTGCTAACAGTGGTGATTTTTATTTTCAGGTAATGAAAAACAATTTTAAATGGTTTAATGTTTTACATAATTTTTTTTTATTTATTATTTTGCATTTTTATCTTCATTTTAGTTAAAGTTATATTTATTTTGGTGTCTGATTTTGACATTTTAAATAATTTTTATTTTTTATTATTATTGTTATTATTTATATATGTCTGTATAGTTTTAGTTATTTCAGTACATCAAGTTACACTAAATTAAAATACAAATATTGCCTTGGAATCTAGCAGAAATAAAAATCATCTTAAGTTTTTATTCATTTTATTTGATTTCATGATTCTTATAGTAATGAAATTTTTATATTTTGATATTATATACTATATAGATATAATATATATATCTATATTATATATATATTCATTTATTAGTATCTACTCTTTCAATATGTCTGTATAGTTTTTAGGTTAATTTAGCATGTAAGCTTAAACTAAATGAAAATGAGAAGTGTGTTTCTTTAATATAACATGTTAGATAATATTTTTATTGTTTGGATTTCAGTTCATGTGTATTTTATTTTTTAGTAAGAAGTTCGTTTAATGTTTTTTTCATTTCATGTTTTCAGTTACTGTAATAACCCTGTTCAGAACATCATGTTTATGCTGCTTGAGAAAATTATGAAGAGGGACGTTTAATAAAATTCAGCTGAACAGCAAATCATCATCTGACGAACTGGATCTCGTGAAATATAAATCACACCTTCACCTCAAAGACCATGTTTCAGCAACATCAAACCCTCTGATGCATGAATTATTAAATCACAAAGTAAGTCTTAAATGTGTTATTTATTAGGCTGTGGCAGAACTAGAATACAAATAATTACTCTCAGTCTTTATGTCTCCAAAATGAGGTTACATATCCATCCTATAAACCAAAGACAGAGTCCCGTTTTTTTTATTTAAATATAGACAAACACAGTGACATAATGGGTAAAGGTCAAGGTCGTGGTGTGAACAGCCTATGAAGAAGTCCATATTTAAATATAATACATGATTGTAAAAAATAAAAGTAAATGCAAAAAAACATTTATTGGAAGGTGTAATAAATGTAAAAAAAAAATAATTTGGTATATAGTTTTTTTTATATAAATAAATTTAAATGGAAATACACATTTATTTTATATAAATTAAAATTGTACATTTATATCAATCCATACAGTTAAAATTATATTATTATTATTATTAGAAGCTTTTTATTTTTTATATTTTCTGATTTATTTTGTACATTTTTGTGAAAAGTTTTAGTAATTTTGTTGTGTGTGGTGTGTTGTTTTTTATTTTTTTCATTATTTTCCTTAAAAAAAAAAAAACCTCTAACATTTTATTAATTTTTATTATTTCAATTAATTCTCGTTATTTGTTAGTACATCAAGCTAACCTATATAAATCAATAAAATAGAGTATTTTTTTTATCTTTAATTGTGTGTAATATTTTTTTTTTTTTTTCACTTATTTTCCTTTTTTCATGGTTTACAGTTTCTATATATGATGTTTATAAATTAGTTTTAATAGGTTTTTTAAATAATTTTTGTGTTAGTTAGGTTTTGCTGTTTTAAATTTGAATTTACTAAAAGCCTTATATTAAAACCTATATTTTTTTAATTTTTTATATATTTATAACATTGAATTAAAACAATTCTACACATATAATCAAACTAATCTAATGGTAAGGAGAAACAGATTGATGGCGCGCCCTCATCTCATGACTGGAAGGGTTCAATGGGTAAAAGAAGTGATCGAGTGGAAGTCAGCTGTGAATAACAGATATAGAAATTTCATCTTAACGCAGCAGGACCGAAACACAGAAATGCTTCTCAGTATTCAGAGCTCACACACACTAATATAATCCACATTTTTTTCCTAGTGTTTATGCGCATGCAGTCCAAAACAAAAGAACCATTTTCGTCCATAACAGCTGGAGAAGTGCATACGTGCATTGATGAACTCACGCCTGTGAATCTGTAGAATCCATGAGTGATAATAAACTCTCAGCGTCCCGAACGCACACGAGGCCTAATCATACAGCACAAGTTACTCACCTTATTTTTAGAAGCAGTGCATTAATCATGGTCATAATGCAATGCTTCCCATTCCGTAAATGGAAATGTTGTTTTGAGCTGCTTTCAAATTTCGTCATTATTCCCTGAGACACCGTGGCGTCTAGATTAGAGTACTTGCACTTTAAAAAGAGGACCTTTCTTATTTTGCATCAACATATTTTTTTGACCCCTTCAGAATATACATTAGATTGGCAACAAGACAGTGGGCTGGCCTCAAACTTTTATTATTTCTGATCTATGATGGTCTGGTTTCCATGACGACAGCATCCTCTTCTGCATCAAACTGCAAGGGACTTGTTTTCTGCTGTGAATATTTATGTTTAGCATCTATACGTTAATGACTTATTTAATGTGATCAAATGAGCCACAGCCTGATGAGGTTGCAGTATGTGTGTGTGTGTGTGTGGTGTGTGTCCTTCAAAGAGTGTGTGTGTGGAAGAACTTGGGTTTAGCGTTACAGTAAGGGTCAAGAGCTATTCAAACACACACAAAGAGAGTGTCAACCTTGTGCCGGCTTCATTCAGTCATCCTGCCATTCATTTCCACCGAACACTACGACTCGAGGATCCCTTCATTCACTTCTCCAGACACGGCATATACATTCAACAGCTTCCTATGGAAAGATGATTTGAGATATATAAGTTTAAACAATTATTTAAAAAAAAAGAAATTAATTACATTTATTTATAATCAAAGAATACGTGTAATAGCAAAAGTGAGCATTTTTTATGCTCACTCCTGAATCTCATTTCTTGAGATTAATGATAAAGTAAAAAAACAATGAAATTTTTTTACTATTTAAAACAACTGTTTTCTATGTGAATATCTGTTTAAACTGTAATTTATTTCTTGTGATGTTGCAGCTGTATTTTTCAGCATCATACCCATTCTTCGTTCACATGATCTTCAGAAATCATTCTAATATGATGATTTCCTGCTCAAGAAAACATTTCTGATTATTATAAATGTTTAAACATTTACAACTGCCATTTTAAAAGTGTGATTTTTTTATCAAGACGCTTTTAAATTGTGTTCAAAAGTTTCCAGTAAAGACATTTTACTCAATGTGCCAAAAGGTTTTTTAGTTCAAATAATGCTGTTCTTTGAACTTTCTATTCATCTGTGAGATCATGTAAAAAAAAAATAGTATCACAGTTTCCACAAAAATATTGGCAGGCAACACTGTATTCAACATTTGATAATAATCAAGAAATTTTTTTCTTGACAGCAGCAAATCAGCACATATTAGAATGATTTCTGAAGATCATGTGATTTTGAAGGAACTGGATTTAATGATGCTGAAAATACTGGCTGCACATCACCAGAAATAAAATTACACTTTAAACAGATGACTACACCAAGAACACAACAGCTACATTCTAAAAATATTTCACATTTTAAACACTCCTATTTTTGATCCAAATAAATGCAGCCTTGATGAAAAGAACAGAAACCTCTTTTTAAAAACCCTTAAAACGGGATCTCCACCCTGCTCCTGGAGAGCTACCTTCCTGCAGATTCAGTTCCAGCCATGCGCCAGCACAACCTGTCTGTAAATTATCCAGTAGCCCGGAACACTTGATTAGCCTGGTTAAGGTGTTTTTGATTGGGTTGGAGCTGCTATCGATAGGTATGGTAGCTCTCCAGACGCAGATTTGGAGACCACTGCCTAAGCAGCTATTTTGAACGGTAGTGTAATATAAACTGCAAAAATATGTAAAAAAAAAAAAAAAAATGAGTTTTTGAAGTTGCACATAAAACAAGGATTATTAGAAAACATGTTTTGCCAGAAAATACTATTTCAGTGTTTCTGCTTCAAACTTTGTGCAATTCATTGTCACTGAAATGTACTAGCAATTTGTGAGTGAAAATTGTTTCTTTCAGTGTAATATACAACAATTAATGTATATATTCCTAGAAATGCTCCGATGAATGTGTCTGCTGGAGGCGCCAGGTCCGTTTTGCAGTCATTTAATCTTCAGTCTCTGAGGATCAGGCGTGTGTTTCTTCTGCCTCAAGCACGCTCCCTGCATGTGCCAGCTCAGGCAGAGAGTATGATGCCACGCTTCAGGAGTAACCTCGAGAACAAGAGCATAACCGACCTGAAAGAACAAGAAGAACAAGATAATTACACAACATCATCATTCTGGTTAGAGTCGCTAGAGATAAAGAATCAGACACTGTTGTACTATAAATCATGCTGAAACATTCTGAACCTCAAAGAACATTCACTTTTCTGAAACAAGACAGCAAAAGCCATTTACCATTAAAACAAAAATCAAACAATATCTGTCAGCGAGGTCAGAAAAAAAATCACCCTTGATTCAAAGAGAAATCAGGTTTTCCGTTCCACTTTCAACAGATAGTTCTTGTTTTTAGAGATGCATTAAGCATAAACTACATAAGACTTCACACACAAAATTTTTTATTTCTCAGGTGTTTTGAGTTATAGATGTTTAGATCTTTGAACTGAAAAACAAGACAAAAAATACTACGAGGGAAGAAAATCATTTTTTGCAGTGCATTCAACATTTAAAGCCACGACTTTATGAGATAGACCAATTTAAGAAAACACTTTTAAAACGCAATGCGGATTAGTCAGGGCAATCCAAGTATTACAGAGCAGTTAAAACCTAGAATTTCCGGTAATCAAAGTGTAACTATTTGCAAATGCGTTTATTTTATAATATTCACTTTTAATCATACTCAATTCCTGAAAATGGTCTCTACCACGTGTCCAGTAGAATGCATGAAATTAGGCTTTTTAAAAAATGTAAATTACATAACTTATAGTTATGCATATAATTTTTTTTTGTATACCGGCCCGAATTTCATGACAAAGTAACCTATGGTGGTACAGCCAGGGTTGGAAGGAGCATTAAATCGATTTAATTACAAATTAAACGTAATTGTAATCAATTACAGTTACTTGAAAAAAGTATGAGGTAATTAAAAATTAGTTATGAAAATGTTAACAATTACGAAGGGGGTGACTTATGATTTGATTTGGAGGATGATTGTTCCTTTACAAACCAGGACAGCATGGTTCACTTCAGATATTAGTGTCCTATAAATCTATATATATATATGGCTAATAAAAGAAATTAATATTTTGTGTTACTAAGTTAAAATATGCTGAATTGATGTTGCCTTGACAAATATATTAGCTAAAAGAGGCATTTTGTATTCATGAATGACCGACACTGACAAAACAGAAGTAGTTACTGAGTACCATTATTAACACAATAGTTTGTAAAGTGACAGTAAAAAATCTGAAAGGCATCAAATTGCCCGCACCGATTTTACGTTTTTCAATAATTTTTTTTTTTTTACAGTTGACAATGAATGAGAAGCTTTTTTTGCCACTTTATGTCTGGCAAAATCAGGCAATTGCAACTTTTTACACTCATAATCTCTCTTTTTTTTTCTCAGAAATGCAAAAAGAGAAAGATACAAACTTCATGGGATGTAAACCAAAAACTGCAACAACAAAAAGTCTGAATTGTAGGCTAAAAAGTGGCATTATCTATTTATTAGTCTGTGGCGGCACAAGAACAGAACCTGAAGCAAAGATGTTGAGGACCAATGAACAGCAATATCAAAACACATAGTTTATTAGCAAAGGTCCGTGTTTTTCTTGGTAAGAGAACATTACAAGGTCAGCTCAGACACACACAAGACACAATGCAGTCAGAGATGAACCCTCTTATTACTCACCATCAGGTTATTTAAAGGGAATCTCAGAGAAGAGGTTGTAAAGTGAAAAATTTCGCGTATCTTTCTTTCTTCCATGAAACATTCTATGCTCTTTTTTCATGCAAATAACACATTAAAGGTATTTAGTTTCTGAAGGACTTAAGGAGTTTGTTCAGGTTTTTAAAAATAAAAACAAAATGTTAAATGTAATAAAACGGCTAATTGCCAAGGCAAAATGCATTTTTTAAAGTAATGTCCATAAAACTATTGACTTAACCAAGTAGTATTACTGACAGTGATGAGTAAACTTGGCTGAATTAAGACACAAAAAGAGGAGGAACAGACAAACCGGCTTCGCAACTCATTTGATTCAGATTGGAACTTCAGAGCGTGTATCGAGAATCATTTGATTCAGATCGGGATTTTGGTGAGGGTTTGCGAATCATTTGATTCAGATCAGACTTCGGTGATGGTTCGTGAAATCATTTGATTCAATAGTCGGGACTTCAGTGCGAGATATAGTGAATCATTTGTTTCAGATCAGGAACTTCGTGAGGGTTAGTAGATCATTTGTTTCAAGATCAGACTTCGGTGAGGTTGCATGAATCATTTGATTCAGATCGGAACTTCAGTGCGGTTGATTCAGATCCGGAATTCGGTGCTGGTGTATTGGGTGATTTTTTTTGGATTGTTTGTTTGGTGTGGGTTCTTCGGTGAGGGTTGTTGAATCATTTGAAGTTCAGATCCCGGGGACTTCAGTCGCGAGAGTATAGTGAATCATTTGTTTCCAGATCAGGACTTGGCGGTGAGGTTTAGTGAATCAGTTGGTTCAGATCGGGACATCAGAGCGAGTTCGTGGATCTTTGATTCAGATCGGAACTTCAGTGCGTATATCGTGAATAATTTGTTTTTCAGATCCGGGACTTCAGTGCGAAGGTTCGTGGATCTTTTGATTCAGATCGGAACTTCAGTGCGGGTATAGTGAATCATTGTTTTCAAGATCCTGACTTCAGGGTATAGTGAATCATTTGATTCAGATCGGGACTTCAGTCGCGAGTTGGTGGATCTTTTGATTCCAGATCAGACTTCAGTGGCGTATGTCGAGAATCATGTGATTCAGATCCGGGACTTCAGGCGCGGTTCGGTGGATCTTTTTGATTCAGGTGGAACTTCAGTCGCGGGTATAGTGAATCATTTGTTTCAGATCAGTGCCGGTGAGGGTTATTGAATCATTTGATTCGAGATCGGGGACTTCAAGAAGCGGTTAAGTGAGATCTTTTTGAATCAGATCGGAACTTCATTGCGGGTATAGTGAATCATTTGAGTTAAGATCCCCGGACTTCGGTGCGAGTATATAGTGGATCATTTTGATTCAGATGGGGACTTCAGTGTTAGGTTAAGGTGGATCTTTTTGATTCAGATCAGGACCGGTGAGGGGTTAAGTGAATCATTTAGAGTTGAATCGGGACAGTCGCGAGTTCGTGGATCTTTGATTCAGATCGGAACTTCAGTGCGAGTATAGTGAATCATTTGTTTCAGATCGGGACTTCGGGTGAGGTTGAATCATTTGTTTCAGATCAGGACTTAGGTGAGGGTTGGTGAATATTTGATTTCAGATCGGACTTCAGTGCGAAGGGTTCTTGGGATCTTTTTATTCAGATCGGAACTCAGAGCGTATATGAGAATCATTGATTCAGATTGGGACTTCAGAGCGGGGTTCGTGGATCTTTTGATTCAGATCGGAACTTCAATTTCGGGGATAAATGAATCATTTGTTTCAGATCAGCCTCAGGGGCGAGTTCGGGATCTTTTGGGTTTGAATTGGGACTTCAGAGCGAGTTCGTGGATCTTTTGATTCAGATCGGAACTTCAGTGCGGGTATAGTGAATCATTTGATTCAGATCTGGACTTCGGTGCAGGCTCATGGATCATTTGATTCAGATCGTTCAGATCGGAACTTCATTGCGGGTATTTTAGATCGGGAATTTATTGGGGGTAAGGAATCATTTTATTCAATTAAAGGGCTTCGGGAGGCTCTGGATCATTTTATTTAGATCGGGGCTTCGGTCGGCCCGGTCCAGAATTTAATGAAAAGGGGGGCCCAAATGATTATCCCAGGTGGGCCGGCGGATATAAATATATAATAACATTATATAATATATATTATACAGGGCTCCAAACAAAAAAAAAAAAAAAGAGTAAGGAGCCTTGGCTCCCATAAAAAAAAAAATTAGGAGCCAAATAATTTTTTTTGGGGCCACAGATAAAAGTTTTTTTTATTTTTGTTATTTTATTTTTTTATTTTCATTTCAAAATTTTAAATCATATGTCATGTGTTTTTGTCTCATCTTTTTTTGATTTTTTCAGTTTTTAAACCACTTGTAAAAGACCCGGGAATAAGGCACTTAAAGTGGGAACTAAATGTCTTTTTCCGCTTGAAATTACAGTCCAAAGATTGTCATTTCCAGAGTTGTACCAGTATCATGGACTTAGCATATTTGGGCCCCTGAGGTTTGCTTGGGCTCCTCCTAATAGACATTTTCGAATTTTGTACTGTAGGCTTCTTATAAAATAGCCAATCTTTTGATTTTAATTCAGTTTTTTGTACACTTTAGTAAAGAGAAAGTTTAAAAGGGTTCACTTGCCCTTGAACGAGGCGCTAAAGCGCCCGTGCCTCCCTTTAAAGGACCCCAAAAAATTTTTTTGAATTTCTTTTAAAATTCGGAATAATTTTTAAAGTGGTACTTTTTTTTAAAAAGTTACAAAGCATCGATTTTTTTGCGATTACTGGAGGGCCCCATTTGCACTTCAATAAAAGTTCACGCTTTAAAAAACACAGCCAAGATTTTGTTTAGAAGAAGCCTATTAGAAAATTTTTATAAACGGAATTGTTAACGAATTCCAAATTCATACAGCTGAAGCTTTCCGTTCTATTTTTTTTCAAGTTGGCCGAAATAGCCTGTATTTTTGCACGTTCCCTTCTTCTCCCGTCATTTCCTCTCGCTGCACAGGGGAGCTGGTTAATCAACTGTGGCGTCCCTGATGTGCGGCAGAGAGAGGAGTCTGAAACTTCTTTTTCCACTAAAACTTGGGGCGCATCGTCTCAGTTTAATACGTGAACTAACAAAAGATCTATCGCAAATAAATTGGGAAAAAAAGGGATTACATTAAAATTTTTTAAGTTATAACATGAAAATATATACCCGATGCAAAACACTCGGGCTGTTCTGGCAAGGGTCCTGTCGGTTCAGCTCGCATCAAGGAAAAGATAATGGGCCAGAGCCGCCGACTTCAAAAACTTCTGGCTGACAGAGGGATTTTTTTTGGGGGGGCCCGATCTCGGCGAAAGTGATGAAAAAAAGCGGCAGGTCCACACTCGGTGATTGTGTGTTTTAACCCTTTGGGCCCCCAGTTCCTTTTACACAACAGGGCGTGAAAAATGAAGAAAATCTCCGCCTAAAAAATTTTTTTTACGTTAAATCCTGGGGGAGCTTTCGGGGGGTAGTCGCCGTGGCGACCTCAGCAAAAACGCACCCCAAAATTTTAAATTATGGTCGCAAATGCGACGTTTTAGTGCAGTTTGGAGCCCTGATATAAATAGTAATGGGAAAAAATGTTTAGTTTTATTTTACGTTCCCTTTTTTCATTTTTAAATTTTTTTTGCCCCCCTTTAAAAGATTTGTTCAATTGTTTTAGATTTGATAAAAAGGGCAGTTCTTTTTAATTTTTTGATCGGGTGTTATGTGGTTGGGGCCAGGGGGGCCAAGCCTCGATTGGGGGGGCCAGGGGCCCCCCCTGGCCCCCCCCTGGACCGGCCCGCTTTGGGCAGGTTTACAAATCTTTGTTTCAGATCGGGGCTTCAGTGCAAGTTTTTGGGGTCTTTTGATTCAGTAGGAACTTTAGTGCGGCTATGTATTCATTGTTTAGATGGATTCAAACGAGTTGGGATTTTTGGGTTCACACGGAACTTCGGAGGGGTATTGGAAAAAAATTTATTCAGACGAGACTTAGGGGGTTCGTGAAACATTGATTCAAATTGTGATTCGGTAGGTCGGAACATTGATTCAATTGGGACCGGTGCGTATTTAAATCGTTGATTTAAAAATAAAACATTAAAAAATTTAAAGGGAGTACCTTAAAGTAAAAAGAAAGAGAGAGAGAAAAAAAAAAAGAAAAGCACACAGATTTGTTGCCGGGTAACAACAAAAAAAAACAAGGTAAAAAAAGTACCCTTTTAAAAAGACACAAAGGAAAATTAAAGCCTGTTTTTATAGGTTTTTAAATTAACAAACTTGGAAGTTTTTCCCCAATACTTTAAAACCCGAATAAAAAAAAAAAGAAAAGGTTTAGAGCCATATCTTTTTTTTATGAAAGGAAATTTTTGCTAAAAAGAAAAAACATTTTAAATTTTGTAATATTTTAGTATTCTCTTTTGAATAGTCAAGCAAACCAAAGAAAACGTCATTAAAAAAAAAAGAGAATACTTACAAAATACATGAAAAAATGCCAAAAAAGGGTTTTAGTGTGGAGCATTGCCAAAATAAATGAAATTCTTCCGAAGAATGACAAAAAAAAAGCAACTCATTTCAATGTTGACTTATTTTTCCCAAAAAAGGCTTTGTTGGGTAAAATTTGTGAATTTAAATTAAATGTTATTTTTTTTACTTTTTTGGACAAATCTTGAGCAAGGTCCCTACTTTTTCTCCCAAGTAGGCTCCCTGCTATTCCAATAAGTATTAGTAAGGAATTGTTTTATCTCTCTTGAAAAAAACCTAATTTTATAGTAATTTTTTTTTTTTGAGTGCAGAAAAAACCCAAAAAACTTCCCCATCTTTTTGTAAGAAATCTGAGTGTTGTGTTGGAAAGTATGCCTTGGAATTAAAACTTTCCCTAAAGAAGATTGTTTTAAACCAGGTTGTTTTCTTAAAGAAATTTTATTTTACCATAAAATATTGTGCGGAAAAATTTTTGAGGGCTTTTTTGGTGTTTGGGACTTTTTATTCAGTTGGAACTTTGGGATGTATCGAGAACATTGTACAGTTGGGCTCGGGGGGGTTTGTGAATCATTTGATTTAGTCGGGATTTGTGGGGTCCGGAATCATTTGTTCAGATTTGGGGAAATTTGCTGTGGCCGTGATCATTTTTTTCGGACGGGACTTCGAGGGTTTTTTAATCTTTTTTCCCTTCGGGAAATTCGGACATGGCATGTATCGAGAATCAGCTGATTCAGATTGGGACTTCGGTGCGGGTTTGCGAATCATTTGATTCAGATCGGGACTTCGGTGCGGGTCTGTTTTTAATTTGATTGGTATTTGTGTTTGGGTGTGGTCTGTGAATCATTTGATCGGAATTCGTGGGTCCGGAATCATTTGATTCAACGGACTCGGGGGCCGATCTTTTGATTCAGATCGATTCGGGTGGGTCCGTGAATCATTTGTTTCGGATCGGGACTTCAGAGCGTGTTTGTAGATCTTTTGTCTCCATTCGGAACTTCGGAGCATGTATCGAGAATCAGCTGATTCAGACTGGGACTTCGGTGCGGGTTTTGCGAATCATTTGATTCAGTTCGGAACTTCGGAGTGTGTATTGAGAATCAGTTGATTCACATCGGGACTTCTAGCTAGCAGGAAACACAACTAAAGTTCTATCTTCCTAAAATAGTAAAACAATCCAAACAAATCATCTTTAAAAACAGAAAGAAAAGTCACTTACAAAATTAGATCGGATGAACATTAATAAATCTGACCAAAATGTCTCTAAGTGTCTATTGTCTCTAAAAATGTCTTGAATACTTCAGAAGCTTTTTGTGGAATTTGGATTAATTCATTAATCTGCTGTTAGAGCTCTTCATATTTAAGGAGAGAACTATAGTTTCCAAAGCATCGCTGCTATGATTTTCAAGAATTTAGTTGTAGATAACATGACAGTTAAAATCAAAGAGGACTATGCTGATTGATTTGTGTCTTTATCATTTAATGTGTTTTTGATCGGATATGCTTTTACGCAAATGATTACAGTAACATAAATACAAACAATAGAAGTATAAAAACATAGCATTTGTTCTTTAAATCAATTAATTACATCATCAAATCAAATAATTACATCAGAACTACATCAAAGGAATATGGTTTCATCGGTGAGAAGTGTTACATGTCATGTTACAGAAAACAAAGCTAAAATATTGGCTTCATTCACAATAATCAGAATGAAGAAATAACAATAATTTTCATTTTCTCAAAATATTCACACGCAATATGTTGGTAATAACGATTTCACATAAATAACCATCATATTCACAGCCTGCCTGTCTACCCACAACATCAAATCAGAACATAGCAGCATCTCTCAGAACCTTCCAGAAGCATCACTGTAGAATAAGGAAAGCAAGTTCAGTTCGGATTTAATCTCAGCCAAATTAAAAAAAACTAATCTTTTCTTTCTTTTTTAAAGTAATTCTACCTGCAGATAGGAGCCTTCTGTTTGTCGTCTACACTCTTAAAAATAAAGGTGCTTAAAAGGTTCTTCACAGCGACGCTATAGAAGAACCAATTTTGGTTCCACGAAAGAACCATTCAGTTAAAGAACCATCTCTTTCTGACCTTTGTATACTCTGAAGAACCGTCTTTTACCACACAGAAGCTTTTGTGAGACAGAAGTTCTTCAGGTGTTAAAGGTTCTTTATGGAAGCATTTAGACCAAAAAAGGTTCTTCTATGGCATCGGGGAAGCACCTTTATTTTTTAGAGTGAAATGACCCCTGCTGTTCAGTTTAGTCACTGCAGACAGAACTGATGCCCCCCCAACATCCCTGAAACATTAAAACATCACTGAACCAACACCAGATTCCTTCAGGTACAAAACTAATCCCTCTGTGATACACACTGTGGGTTAAAAGTGTGGAATAATTCAAATGTCTTTGAACGAAATCTCTGCTGCTCACCAAGGCTGCATTTATTTGATAAAAAATACAGTAAAAATGTGAAATTTTTTTAGTATTTAATAAAGGTTTTTTTTATTTGATTATGTGTTATGTTGTTTTTTTTTTTTTTTTTTGCTGCTGTATTTTCAGCATCATTACTCCAGTCTTCAGTGTCACAGATCTTCAGAAATCATTCTAATATGATGATTTGCTGCTCAAGAAACATTTCTGATTATTATCAATGTTGAAAACAGTCGTGCTGCACAATATTTTTGTGGAAACTGTGATGCATTAAAAAAAATCTTGAGTAAAAAATAAATAAAAAAAGAAAGAAATTAATACTTTTATTCAGTAGGGATGCATTAATTTGATCAAAACTGACAGTAAAGACATTTATAATGTTACAAATGATTTCTATTTCAAATAAATGCTGTTCTTTTAAACTTTCTGTTCATCTGTGAATCCTGAATATATGTTGATGTTTAATAGTAATTTAATTGTTTATATTTTTGAAATAAATGCTGCTCTTAAATAAAAATAAAATGCATCACAGTTTCCACCATCATATTAGAATGATTTCTGAAGATCATGTGACACTGAAGACTGGGAGTAATGATGCTGAAAATACAGCTGCACATCATAGAAATAAATTATAGTTAAAATGTATTACAATAGAAAACTATGGAAGCTTGTTTCTACAATTGCAAAATTCTTACAATTCTGAATTTGCATTTATATCTCGCTCTATATCTCAATTCTAAGGAAAATAGTCACAATCACAATTATCTTTTATTTTTTATAAAGAGATGGAAAAAATCTAAATAGCAAGAAAAAAATCAGAAACATGAGAATTTTTTTTTTTTTTTAAATTTTTTCCTTTTATTTCATGGTAGAAACAAGCTTCCATAGAAAAAAGGTATGTTAAAGTATAATAATATTTCATGATTTGGTGAGCAGACGAGACTTCTTTCAAAAACATTAATTGTAATTATCCAAAGCTCGAAATGAAACATTTCCCCTCACTATCACTGGTAACCAAAAGAGTTATAAAGAAGTTTAAAAGCTGGAGAAATGTGCATCACTTTAATTCTTAACTGCATAATTCTTTCATGTGTTGCAGTAACACAAGCTGATCTCGGCCCTCTTTAGTCTAGCACAGAACAGTCTCGCGATGATTGTCTCGCGTCTAAATCTCTGTGGACTCGATCCGCTCCAGGCGAGTAGGTCCGGGCCACGGAGGCGCCAGCTGATGCAGGATCGGTTTTGGGCTCATCGGCTGGTCGAGGACAGAGTCACGGTCCAGAGGAAGGGGATGGAGAGACCAACGGCGATCCGGGCCTGGTGCCAGTTTAGCTCCGACCCGCTCCTCCAGCACCTGATACTTCAGCACATGCTCTTTCTCGCCCTGCAGATTACAGTAAAAATGTAAAATATTATTACAATTTAAAACAGCTGTTTCCTATGTGAATATGTGTTTCACTGTAATTTATTTCTGTGATGTGCAGCTGTATTTTCAGCATCATTACTCCAGTCTTCAGTGTCACATGATCTTCAGAAATCATTCTAATATGATGATTTGCTGCTCAAGAAAACATTTCTGATTATTATCAATGTTGAAAACAGTTCATAAAAGTCCCAAAAGGTACACAACATTAAAAAATCTAAAAAAGTTGAATAAGCAGAATAAGAATATGTGAATAACTAAATTTAGACAAAAAATGTCAGATAGAACCCCTTTTAATTCTAAGGCGACAAATATCTTTACTGTCGTTTTGACTAATTTAATGTGTCTTTGACAAATAAAAGTGTTAATTTATTTTTTAATTTGATATTTTTCTTAATTTTTGTCCCTGCAGCACAGCAGTCATAAGTAGCACAGGTATATTTGTAGCAATAGACAACAAACATTTTGGGTAAAATTAACATTTTTTCTACCAAAAAATCATTGGGATATTAGTAAAGATCATGTTCCATGAAGAAATTTAGTAAATTTTCCCAAAAATATATCAAAAACAATAATATGCTTGCCAGAACTTATTTTAAAAACTTTAAAGATGATTTTCAATTTTTAGTTTTTTTTGCACTCTCAGATTCCGTTTTTTAAATATTGTCCCCTAACAAAAATTTAAACCGGAAAGATTATTTTTTAAAAAAAAACCGCCCTCTGATTGTTTTGTTTGGTTTTCATTTTTCGCAAACTATGAAATGCAGTAGTTTCCCACAAAAATTGGGCAGCACAACTTTTTCAAAAATTTATGTAAAGGTTGGGGGGAAAAGTGGGGTACCAGAAAGGGATGGGGAAAGGTGACGGGGGATCCGGGGGGACCGGGGGTGCCCAGTTTGGCCCGACTGGGTAAAACCCCTCCTCCAGCCTGGTTCTTCTGCAGCGTTCCACGAGCTGACTGCAGCGGCCTGGTACTTCCCGCACGCCTTTTTTTTCCCCCGCCAGGTGTTCGCCCTGGGAAGGGGTTTTCCCCCGCCTCTTCCCCTGCTGCCGCTCCCGGTGCAGCTTCGCCCTGCAAACTCCGCTGGGCCCCACTCCCCTCCCGCCGCTCGCTTTGGCCTCCGCCTGCACTGAGGAAGCTGTCGATGGGCAGGGGTTCGGGCGTTCGGGGCGAGTGCAGGCCGGCCCACGGTAAGCTGCTGCTGCCGCTGATGTCCCTCAGACACACGGCGTGATCGCTCCTGCAGCTCAGCTCGCTCAGAGCAGCTTGAGACCCAGAACCGTCCTCGAACACCACCCAGCTTGTCACGCAACATCGACACCTGCGGAGAGTACAAACCAGCGCTACAGTGTGTGGAGTATGACATTTACTGACCTGGACCACAAAACCAGTCTTAAGTGTCAATTTTTCTAAACTGAGATTTATGCATCATCTGAAAGCTGAATAAATAATCTCTTCATTGATGTGTGGTTTGTTAGGAGGACAATATTTGTCTGAGATACAACTATTTGAAAATCTGGAATCTGAGGGAGCAAAAAATCTAAATATTGAGAAAAATCATCTTTAAATTGTTCAATGAAGTTCTTAGCAATGCATATTACTAATCAAAAATTAATATATTTACGGTAGGAAATTTACTAAATATCTTCATGGAACATGATCTTTACTTAATATCCTACATATATGTAAAAATATACATATGTATAAATATTATTTCACTGCTTATACCATGGTCATAACCAACAGAATAATCACAGATAAGAAAACAGCTGTTTTAATTTGTAATAATATTTCACAATATTACTGTATTTTTTATTTATTTGTTTATTATTTGTTGATTAAATAAACGCAGTCTTGATGACGTCGTTCAAAAATATTTAAAAAACCTAATATTCCAAACCTTCAACTGGCAGTGATATAAATATATATAGAAATGAAAAGAAGCCAAATGCATGGCAGTTTAATTGACAAATAAGTTTAGTAAAAAACTGTGTTTTACCAAGTTTGTGCATCAATCATATTTTAATGCAAAAAATTTTTTTGATTTGAGTCTTCTAGCTAAAAACACGGGTCAACTTTAATGCTTATTTTTTAGGTTTCAGCAAAGCATAACCTCATTTTCAGCATTAGTAATAGTTTTATTGTTTTATTATTAATACGGCTTTAGTCAGGATCATATAAGTGTGGGGCTTTGGGATATGAGTGTGTGTGCACCCTGTCGGGTTTTCTCTTCAGTTCTCCTTCACATCTCTCCACTAGTTCTTGTTGGGTGTACGAGTCCTCAGGCCCTTTCATGGTCTCCTCGCGCTCCTTCATCTGGCCCTTGAGCTCCTTCAGCTGACCCCTGAGGGCCACCATCTTCCGGCACGCTGGCACCTCGTTCTGACTCTCTCTTAGCTGCGCTTCAGCAGAGAGATCTGCCCGCTTTCTGACACAGCGATCAACACAAACCAAAGCCATCACGCGCACTGCTACGGGGTACGCTGTTTTAGTTCAGTCTGCTGTGTGTTGCTCTATCGGGTCTCTAATCAGTTCCTGAAGTCCTTGACTTAAACTGTTTACTTGAAATATTCCCGGAAATTTCAGTCTGTGTAAACAAAAACACTACTGTTAATTAATTAAAAAATTTGGTTTATTTTCTGCTCATGAAGGCTGCATTTTTTGATCAAAATACAGAAAAATTTAAAAATTTTATTACAATTTAAAACAGCTGTTTTCTCTGTGAATCTTGTTAAAGTGTAATTTATTTCTGTGATGGCAGCTGAATTTTCAGCAGCATACTCCAGTCTTCAGTGTACATGATCTTCAGAAATCATTTATATGATGTTTTGCTCCCGGGAAAAAAACATTTTTTGGTTATTACAGTGTAAATAGTTTTAAACAAAAAAATTTAATTATTTTATTAATCAAAGATGAACATTACATTTATATTACTATACTATATCCCTCTATATGTTGCAATAGAAAATGGGTATTTTGAATTGTAATAATATTTCACAATATTGCTGTGTTTTTTATTTAATTTGAATTAAATAAATTCAGCCTTGGGGTGAGCATTAACATTAACAAATCTTAATTACTCAGACTTTTGACTGGCTATAACCGGTACATAATGTTAGAGTAAACTGCTCTAAAAATTCCATAAAAACTGGCCAAATAGTCTTTAGCAGATGTTTTTTTATATAAATAGCTCTTTATCTTTTATATGAATTAAAATAATTTGTATTTTTTATGCTCTAAAAAAATATAATAAAATGAAAAATAAAAAAATAAAAAAAAAAAAATCCTAAAAAAGTTTTGCCGGGTCTCAAAAGGTTAAAAAAGAAAACCTTCTTTTTGGGGCCTTGTTTTGCTCCTCTCACCTCCCAAATTGGTCTCCTCCAGGCGAGGCAGGATATCCCCTGCCCTTGCGGTAATCCAGGCACCTCCTCTCCCTCCTCTCTCTGTGCAGCAGGCGCTGATCTCCTCCTGGAGCCGGCCCTTGTCCTGCTGCAGAGGGCATGTGGGTCTGCAGGGCCTGCTGGGCGCTGGGCTCGGTGGGCACCTGCTGCAGACGGCCGCGTAGTTCTGCCTCAGCTCCTCCATCTCGGCTCCCCAGATGTGCTGCTTCTCCTAACACCTGCACGATGGCCGCCTCGCTCTGGTCCAGGTTAGCCGCATGTGGATCACCTGAGGAACAATCACAGTCATTACTCCAGGTACGGGTTTTTTCTGCCTGCCATGGACCTTTTTTCACATTTGCCGGTTTCTCAGATTTCACATTTTTAAGATCTAAAATTGTATCTGTTAAACTGAGTTTTTGCATTGGAACTAAAATTTACAATTTTATTAACTAACATTAACAAAGGTTAATATTTTAAAAAAAAAAAAATACATATTTAAGACCATTATTGTACAGTGTTACCACAATTGTAAAAGTCTACAATCTTCATGAGTTTATAAAAGCATGAGCCCCGTGAAGGCGTGTTTACGGTGAATTTATAACAGCTGAGGGGCGGTTAGCACGACGCGGAGCGGAGTTATAGCTGTTATAAATTCACTGTAACCCACGGCTTCACGGGGCTTATTGCTTTTATAAAACGGTTATTCCATACATGTAGTAAGGTTTCACAAAACAAAACAGAGCAAATAAAGTGTAATGATATTAATAAAACAGTATTCTTCCACCAAACAATGTGTTCCTCGAAAACCGTTTTGGTTGTAACAAAGTGGTTGCCGAGCAACAAAACAAACGTAAACAAAAGGGGTTTGTTTACTTTGGAGAGCATTTACAACAACTTCAAACGTGGCTCAACCAATCAGAATCAAGCACCCGAACTCTCTGTTTTATAACAAAAGTAAGTAATTCAGGAAAACAAAATCAAGATTTTCATTTTGGCTGAGAAACACTGCACAGTGTTGCTTTGATGGGTAATTTAATTAGAATCAGAAACAGAGCTAAAATATCTAATGAAGTTATTGTTGTAACTAGTGACCATTTCTTTGAGTATCATGTTTGAGGCTCATTCAGATTAGATTAGATAAACCTTTTATTCCTCCCACAATGGGGACATAGTCTGATAGGTGAGATAGGGAAAGGGAAAAACCCGCTTGATTTTATTCAGACTCGAACTGAGCAAAAATATGAATTTGCTGCAATGCTGATATTTTTATGATGAAATTATGCTGCTTGTAATGTAAATCAGTGAGATCTTTCTAACAGTGCAGCAAATACTTATCTAAATATCAGTCGGCCTATATTCCAGTAATCTGTCCATAAGATGAGATCAAAACCCCAACATAACAGTGATTGAGAGTGAAAAAAAAAAGGCTCCTCAGAAGTGTAATGTTCTGGGGCTTTGGGAAATCATTTCCCCCCTTGAACAGGAAAGAAAACTTGGAAACAAACCCCTCAAAAAATCTGATGATCAAATTTTAGATCAAAACATGATTTATGGAGAATCAAGAAAGGAGCTGCTTAGTCCATAAGGTTCATTGGAGAATTTCTGCAGTTTTCTGACCTTATTTACAAAATCGTCGATTTGAACAAAGCTGAAGCTGGACTTTGTCATTCACTGACACTCTAAAAAAAAGGTCTTAAAATGTCCTTCACAGTGAGAGGAAAAACCTTTTTGGTTCCACAAAAAAACCATTCAGTCAAAGGCTTTAAGAACAATTGCTTTCCTTTTCCTTTTTTTAATTTAAAACGCTTTTTCCCCACAGAAATTTTGAACAGAAAAGGTTCTTCGGTGTAAAGGTTTTATGGAAGCATTTTGAAAAAAAGGTTTCTTTTTTGGCATTAAAATTATTTTTAAGGGTAATTAATCTGTAATTTTTTTGTTATTCATTTATAAAACACTGTTGACTCATCCCTTAACCTTAACCCCCCTTAAACCCCCCCCTTAACACCAAACCTGTCCCTAACCTTACCCTACCCACCCAATAAAAAAAAAGTGTTTGATACAAAGAACACAAAAATACATTGTACTTATTTTTTGTTTTAAATACATTAAATTTTGGCCCCTTAATGCAAAGTGGGGGCCAAAAAACGTAATTCTGTTAATGGGGAAAAGTTACTCCCCAAACTGACTATCAAACAGAGACAGAAGGGGTGAAAATCCTAATGATTTTTTGGCATAAAAAGAAAAAAGGACTTTTAACCCCTAAATGGTTGGCTTTTCTATAAATTACCCGTGCTCTTAGCCCGCTTTAGTGCTCCGGGTCACACTTTGGCCGGAGCCCCCACCCCCTGCTCTTTCTCCCGAGTCGGTCCCCAGGTCCCGGTAATGCGCGTGGGGGCGGTGGG
>NC_056604.1:2102206-2180530 GCF_018340385.1 Cyprinus carpio
CAATGTGAAGATGAAAACGATTCAATGAAGTGTGAGTGAAAGTGTTTGAATGGAAGATTAATTATTGTTCTGCTTTTGTGTTTTGCAAGGCTGTTTTTTTTTTTTCCTTTTATGTGTTTTTTTTCTGAGAAACTGAGTGAACACCATCCCGGGACACGTGAGATGCATGTGAGCGTATGTAAAAAGACGAGCCACCCCACGGGAGACCATTTGATTGTTGAACTTTGATCTTGATTCATCGGAAACGGTATGAGAAATCTTTTCCTTTTGTTTTTGAACAAACAGGACTGAGACTTTGCATATTTTTTTCCTCGAGCTTTGAAAAGAGAGAGACATTGATTCTGAACTGAAACGATTCTAAAGAGTCAACAAGTCTTTTGATCTGAGTCATTTGACTCTGAACTGACATTAAACTGAATCAATCCAGTGAATCTTGAATATTTGATCCATTTGGCTGAAAAGACTGTGTTACATTCTGAAGGGAAAGAGTTATTTGAATTGAGTTGTAATATTTTGTTCTGAAAACATAGTTTTTATTGTTTCTTTCAAATTTATTGGGTTATAAACAACTGAGTCTGTGGAGTTTCCAATAAGTTTATTTTATTATTTCATTTTCATACAAAGTATATGACAATTGATTCTCAGTTGAGTTGATTTGTTCGAGTTGATGAGCCCAACCTCCTAGAATTTCAAAAAGAGAATTGATTATAAGCATTGTTAAACATTGTATGTTAAATTACAATATTGAGATTTACATACTCCAGACAAAATTGCAATTGAGAAACTCTTCAATGAATGCAAGATTCCAACCAGTAAATCAAATTCTTGGTTTTCACCTACCTGCTGTGTTTGCTTCCCTCTCTCCACTGATCCTTACCTTCTGATCAGTGGGCCCATATTGAACCATATTGAACCCCCTATACAAGTGTGACACATCAGACTCGGCACGTGTTACACGCTACACTGTGGCGAGAGCCAGCCAGGAGTAAGGACGCTGCAGCGACTGAGTGTGAATAATCATCAATACAAGTACGTACAGTGAATCTGATAGAAAATGGATGTTGTGGAACGGGAAGGCGTTAATATGCAAAATGCAGTAATCGTTAGTGGCATAACACTGACTGAATCAGATCAGCACTAGAAACGTGCCTCTTGAGATTTGGCTCCATACGACGCAATCTACTGATTGACGATCCACAATCTGAGTTTCATCGTAATGCAGTAGTGGGAGTTCACGCACAGTTCAGCCATGTGTGATCTTTGCGCTCTGGTTACAGTTTACACCCCTGCCACTAGTAGCGCCACCGCTGAGTGCTTGGAGAAACTACAAGCAATAGCAAGCGCCAATGGGGAAACCCTACAAGATGTTCTCCAACGAGAATTGATGAAGGTTTAGTGGCGTGAAAGCCAGAGACGAGCCCCTTGACAAGTGCGACTAGCACTCCTTCTCGGTTGGAAGGATTCAAGTCACCCTCTGAACTGAGAATAGAGCATGAAAAAACCCAGTCAAGATGAAACACTTTTCGAATGATGGAGATGCCAACTCTGCTGAGACAATATCAGTGAAGCTTCCCATGTCTGCTATGAACCCTTCAGGTATCCAAAGGATAGTGATGGAACACATTATGAGGACGAGTGATCCTGTGTCCCCACATAGTGCTTCATTCCGGCCTGAAAGCTTTCTCTGGGAGGAGCCTCGTCCAAACAACGAACCTGACTTCGACACCTGGAGGGCCAAGTGTTGACTACTAACTGAATGATCCATCCCTTCTTGAGTCACACAAGACGCGGGAAATTCTGGACTGCTTGTTACCGCCTGCTTCAGACATAATCAAGCATGTGAACCCGAACGCTCCGTCGTCAGAGTGTCTTAGACTGCTGGAGTCCGTCTATGGGTCGGTGGAGGATGGAGACTAATTATTAGCCAAGTACCCTGCAGAATCCTGGCGAAAGGTCGTCCGCCTACCTCCACAGATTGCATGTAATTCTGAGTGCTGCCATCAGACGGAGCGGAGTTGCAGAGAGTGAACGAGACCGTTGTCTGTTGAGGCAGTTCTGCCGTGGCTGCTGGGACAATGCCCTGATAGCTGATCTGCAGCTCGAAAAGAGAAAAGCAGACCCACTTCCTTTTTGCTGAATTAGCGATACTCATGCATACAGCGGAAGATAAGCAAACATCAAAAGGAGAGAATGAGGAAGCATCTGGGGTATGAGTAAGCACCCCATCAGTTTCCCCTTAAACTGCATACAGCAGCACACCAACAGTCTGCTTATTGCAGCACATCGGAGGAAGACACTGATTCCCTAGTTCTTGCTGCTCCCCAAGCCGAAAGCCTCTAAGCAGAAGAGTAAAGTGCAACTCCCTGAAATGACTGAAGTAGGCATTTTGAAGAAAGAGATTGCAGCTCTCCAAAGCCAAGTTGCAGCCATTAAACACAGCTACTCATCAGGGGGAAGTGAGAGAGAGCAAGCAGGAGGGATGAGTGATCCTTCAGGAACTGAAAGAACAGATAGCGGTGCTCAAAGTCCAAGTTTGCTGCTTCTGGAGCACAGAGATACCAGTCTGAAAGATCCCTCAGTCAGAGAGAGAATCTGAGTAAACCTGATGCTGGGGAAAACAGCAAAGACAGACATGCAAGACCAAAGCACACTGAGATTAGGACCAATAGGCCTCGGCCATGGTATTGTTTCCGTTTTGTGGGGATGACGGGCCACCTAGCCATCAACTGTGAAAGCCCCCCAAATCCATCTAGAGTAGAACAAAAGAGAAGGAAGCTGAGAGAAAGGCAGGCTGAGTGGAATCTCCAACAAGGACTTGCCACAGAGTCTTTAAATTAAAGTCAGTCTCTGTCACGGGGCTGACGGGGACTGATAAAAACGAACAATGCCCTAAGCATCAATGAGTGTTTGACAAGCAGGCCGACACCAGAAGCTCCTTCAAGTTACCAGCTGGACTGGTAGGAATGAAATGCACTGCACAAATTAAAGTCGAAGGGAAGAAAGTGAGCTGCTTGTTGGACACAGGATCTCAGGTGACGACAATTCCCCTTTCTTTTTATGATAGTCACTTGTCGCAGCATCCCATGCAACCGTTGAACCACCTGTTAGAGGTTGAAGGTGCAAATGGACAGGCCGTTCCTTATCTAGGATATGTTGAATTGACTCTGAAGTTTCCTCAGGAGTTCCTAGGGATTGAAGCTGAAGTTCTGACATTGGCCCTAGTGGTCCCAGATCTGGCATATGCACCCCGCTGGACGTCCTTTATGCTGATCATGCACAAGCGACCATGCCCCAAGTTAAGTCATATTACCATGGGTACCGAGCTGTGATCCTCGAAGCAAGACGACGACAAGCTAGTGCGAGTGTCTTGGGCCAAGTAAAAGTGAAGGGAGGTATGCCTGACGTTGTAACAGCCGGAAGTACCGTAGTTCTCGACGGCTGTGTCAACATCATTGGGCCGCTGTCGGAGACTTAGGTGGCAATGGAACCATCAGCATCATCTTCCTTGCCTGGTGGAACTGCTAGTGGCTAATAGTCTGCACATCCTTACCTCCGAAGCGCAATGTCCAGATACCAGTAGTGCTGAAGAACGAGACGCATAGGGATTTTAAAAATCCCTCCAAGAGCAGTACTGGCCGAAGTACATGCCGTCCAGCATGTGACCGAAGGTAGACACCCCATGAGTATCCCTGGGTGCAAAGCTGCGAATCCTTCACAAGACAAGGTTGTTCCCGACTTCGGTGACTCTCCCTTATCATGTGAATGGAAGGAGCGAATAACAGATCTAACCCTAACCCTAACCTAACCCTAACCCATGCCAGATGTTTTTGCACTGCACGAGTTAGATTACGGCCACACTGATAAGGTGAAACACCATATCAATCTTAATGACAAGACACCCTTCAAGCAGCGTTCTAGACCTATCCACCCGCAAGATGTGGATGCAGTAAGAAGACACCTCAAAAAGAGCTCCTCGATGCCAGTGTCATAAGACAATCTGAATCCCCATTCGCTTCCCCAATAGTAGTAGTGCGGAAGAAGAAAAAATGATGTGCGCTTGTGTATCGACTTCAGAAAGTTGAATTCCCAAAACCATAAAGGATGCATATGCTCTGCCGAATCTGGAAGAAGCCTTTTCTGTTCTAATTGGATCCAAATGGTAAAATCGGGTTTCTACTAGATTGAGATGGAAGAGGCTGACAAACAGAAGACAGCGTTCGTATGTCCATTAGGGTTCTGGGAGTTCAGCCGAATGCCCCAAGGGATCACAAATGCACCGAGCACATTTCAACGGCTCATGGAGCGGTGCATGGGGGATCTTAATAGAAGAGAAGTATTGGTCTTCATTGACGATCTTATAGTCTTTTCTAAGACTCTTGAAGAACATGAAGCCAGACTCCTTCAAGTTCTAGAACGGCTTAGAGATTACGGACTGAAGCTTTCTCCTAAAAAGTGCAAGTTCTTCCAAACGTCAGTCCGATATCTGGGCCACATAGTGTCTGAGTATGGTGTCGAAACAGATCCATCCAAAATCGAAGCCCTCAGGACCTGGCCTAGGCCTAGAATTCTTAAAGAACTCAAGTCTTTTCTCGGGTTCGCTGGATACTACAGAAGGTTCGTCCAAGACTTTTCCAAGATAACAAGGCCCTCTCAATGACCTTACTGTTGGTTATCCCCCTCTGCAGAAAAACCAGAGACGGAGCCCAAAAGAAAGTGCACAGTACCGAGATCCTAAAGAGCAGTTTGGAGATCGATGGACTCAGAAATGCCAAAGGGCCTTCAACACTATCATGGAGAAAAAGATTTTGGAAAAAAATCCAAGTCCAGGCACTCAATAGGATGCAAAAGTTAAAAAGCCTTTAATGGTTGGGCTAAAGCATTAAAACACCAACGCGTATCGGCCCATTGGCCTTCATCAGGGTGTTGGTAACAAACAGACAGAATCACGCAATACTTATAGTTGCATTGGTTTCAGGTGTGCCACTCTGGTACTTGCAACACAATTTTTGGCCACTAGAGGCAATAGTTCAGATAATGGCTAATACCAAAGGTCAAACCATACAAATACAAGATAAGGGATCTCCAAGTGGAAAAAAAAAAGAGTAACACCAATACAAACATCTTGTGTACTCCACACAATTATATCCCTAAAGTCAATAAATGTGTAGAGGCTAGTTACCCATCTTACTTCTGAATTCATTGTCAAGATAGTTCTAAAACAACAGGAGAAAAATATTATTATGGGCATTACAGTACAGATCTCAAAAGATAATGAGGGATTCTTACATACATCTATCTTCAGAAAGTCAACAGATCGTAATACCTTGCTGCATGCTAATAGTTTTCATCCCCCCATGGCTTATTGATAACATACCCTTTGGACAGATCCAGAGACTAAGGCGTATATGTGATTCAGATCAGGATTTCCAGTATCAGTCTTTGGATATGCAGCGGCGTTTTCAACAAAGAGGTTATCAAACAAAAACTCTTGTTCAAGCTCATAATCGAGCCCAATCACTTGAAAGGAAGAGCTTGCTTCAGTCTAGACCCAATAGAGTATCAACACAGAAACCCTATTTTGTCACTCATTACAGCAAGGAGGCGGTCCAGATTAAACACATTATAAAGAAAAACTGGAACATTATTGAATGTGACCCGACTTTACGGGAAATATTCACGGAACCCCCCTGGAATCAGTTTTAGGAGGGCCCCCACACTTAAGGACAAGCTAGTAAGAAGTTACCTCCCTGCTCCTAAACGTGAAACTTGGCTTCGTCAACCCAAGGGTAACTTTCCTTGTGGTAATTGTAATTATTGTGAGAATATTTGCTAAAACTGACAAATTTATGGATGTTTTTAGCAATAAGACTTACACTATTAATAGTTTTTATAAATTGCAATTCTACCCATGTTGTTTTATCGTTTAGAGTGTACTTGTGGCTGTTTTTATATAGGCCTTACTAAAAGGAGACTAAGAGACAGGGTAGCTGAACATAGATATGCCATTCGGACTGGAAATATGAACTATCCAATGGCCAAACATTATATAGACGCAAAACATGGGAGTGATTCGACCCTAAGAGTAGTGGGCATTGAGGCTGTTCGCCTGGATGCCAGGGGTGGGGATATCATCAAACGTCTTAAACAAAGGGAGACATATTGGATCTATTCCTTGAGGGCCACCAGTCATCCAGGTCTTAATGAAGACTTTGACCTCTCACCTTTTTTGTAAAGGTTGTGTCTCAATAGGGACAGTGTATTGTTGTCCGTGAATGTTGACTGTTCTTTTAATGTACTGTAATGCCCATAATAATATTTTTCTCCTGTTGTTTTAGAACTATCTTGACAATGAATTCAGAAGTAAGATGGGTAACTAGCCTCTACACATTTATTGACTTTAGGGATATAATTTGTGTGGAGTACACAAGATGTTTGTATTGGTGTTACTCTTTTTTTTCCACTTGGAGATCCCTTATCTTGTATTTGTATGGTTTGACCTTTGGTATTAGCCATTATCTGAACTATTGCCTCTAGTGGCCCAAAATTGTGTTGCAATTACCAGAGTGGCACACCTGAAACCAATGCAACTATAAGTATTGCGTGATTCTGTCTGTTTGTTACCAACACCCTGATGAAGGCCAATGGGCCGATACGCGTTGGTGTTTTAATGCTTTAGCCCAACTATTAAAGGCTTTTTAACTTTTGCATCCTATTGAGTGCCTGGACTTGGATTTTTTTCCAAAATCTTTTTTCTACATTTAACCCTTCCAAGAGCACCAGAGGATACAAGGGATTCCAGCAGCGCTCCAGTTCTCTTTTGTCTACTATCATGGAGAAGTTGACTTCAGCCCCAGTCCTCGGATTTGCAGATCCCAGCCTTTCCCTATGTGCTGACTATGGATGCGAGCACCACTGGACTTGGGGCTGCCCTTTATCAAGAACAAGAAGGTAGAATGAGAGTAATTGCCTTCGCCAGCAGAGGCTTAACCAAGAGCGAAACGAGATATCCAGCGCATAAACTGGAGTTCCTCGCGCTCAAGTGGGCAGATCACCAAATTCAGTGATTATCTGTATGGAGGAGAGTTTACTGTGATAACAGACAGCAACCCGCTCACCTATATTCTGACATCTGCGAAGCTCGATGCGACCAGCTATAGGTGGCTGTCCAGCCTGTCGACGTTTAACTTCAAGATTCAGTAACGGGCAGGCAAGCGAAACCTGGATGCAGATGCACTCTCGAGACATCCTCATGACAGGCCTCTGGATGACTTTGTCTCTCAAAAAGAGTGTGAAAGAATCAAGCAATTCACCCTTCACCATTTAGCAGAATCAGATCAACCAACGATACTGCCAGAGGCGGTGAAAGCTCTCTGCGAAAGACACCAAGTGTATCAGAGCTGTACTGATCCTGACATGTCGTACTCCCAACCTACCGTGTTTGAGTCGTTGTCTCTCAGCGTTGATGCAATACCCCAAGAGTTCCAGCAAGAGGACGCCCATGGTCTTCCAGTTCTTCCCCATATGTCTGAAGAGGAGCTGAAGGAACACCAAAGAGCTGATCCAGAACTCAAAGTAGTTATCAAATATCTTTGAGTCTGGTAAGAAACCGGTTGGGAAAGTAGAACCTGCAGAAGTTGCCTCATGGCTAAGAGAGTGGAGCAGATTTGAGTTCAGGAATGGAGTGTTATTTAGAAGGAGGCAAGATCGAGGAAGAGTGCTATATCAGTTGGCGTTACCTGTGGATCTCCGAGAGATAGTGCTAACGAGCTTGCACAATGACATGGGCCATCTAGGGATTGAGAGAACCCTGGACCTCGCTAGATCTCGATTCTACTGGCCAAGGATGGCGACAACTGTGGAAGAGAAAATAAAGACCTGTGAGCGCTGCGTGAGGCGGAAGACTCCTCCTGAGCGAGCTGCACCCCTGGTGAACATAGTGACAAGCAGACCCCTTGAGTTAGTCTGCATAGACTTTCTGTCACTTGAACCTGATCGGAGTGGTACAAAGGATATTCTAGTGATCACTGATCATTTCACCAGGTACGCTGTAGCGATAGCCACCAGAAACCAGAATGCTGAGACCGTGGCCAAATGCCTGTGGGATGACTTCCTAGTCCATTATGGGTTCCCGGAGAAACTCTACAGTGATCAGGGGCCCGACTTCGAGTCAAAACTGAGCTGTGCGCCATAGTAGGAATACGTAAAGTAAGAACGACACCTTATCACCCACGCGGCAACCCTGTGGAGCGTTTTAACAGGACACTGCTTCAGATGTTGGGGACCCTGGATGATAAGGGAAAAACCTGCTGGAAGAGTTTTGTGAAGCCATTGGTCCACGCGTACAACTGTACTCATCATGACTCAACTGGGATCTCACCATACGAGTTAATGTTCGGGAGGCAACCCTGGCTACCAGTTGTTCTGGCCTTTGGATTACCTGCTGATAAGTCATCCCAGTCTCACTTGAGTTATGTGAGGAATTTGAAGGATCGACTGAAGGAGAGTTACAGGGTAGCAAGAGAGAATACTGCAAAAGTAGCTGTGCGCAATAAACGGAGGTTTGATGAGAGAGTGGTCGCTTCATTCCTTGAGGTTGGCGATCGTGTTCTGGTGAGGAATGTCAGACTAAGAGGAAAGAATAAGTTTGCAGATGAGTGGGGAGAAAGAAGTTTACGTTGTGATCAAGAAAGCTGGTGACTTACCAGTCTATACTGTTCAACCTGAGGGCAAGAATGGGGCCGCTCCGCACACTCCATCACGATTTGCTACTACCCTGTGGGGTTCTGCAAGAGGAAGACAGAACTGAGTCAGTAAGACAGAAGAAACCCTACAAGGCCAGAACTCGAGCAAACCCTGGTTCAGGAGAGTCTGAAAGCGAATTCCAGAATTCTGAATCTGAAGATGACTTTGCAAGCTATGTACCTCGGTATTTATCAAGCATTGAGAGCAGGATTCTTTCCAACCACAGACCTGAGGATCAGTCAAAAACTGGGGTTACATCAGAAGTTTCTCCTGAAATTAGAACTGCAATTAGTACAGACCTAAGGCTTTCTACATCAGCGGAGTCACAAGGGAACTTACCTGACCTACATGATGATGAAGATGGATGTCTGCGTGATGAACCTGAGAAAGGGAGATTGCAGTTGAAAGACTCTACTGGATCTCATGTCTTAAGTGACATGCCTGTGCAGAATGGACAGCAGGACCAGGAGTCTGGTAAAAACCTCATCTGGGACTCTCAATGGAGAGGATGAAAGGAATGATGGCTTTACACAGAACGAATCTGTTAATTTGAGGAGTCCCCGAGACCGCTTAGTGGAGATGGGCCAGAGTTGGCAGATGTTCCTAGACACTCACAAAGGCATTGTGAACCACCAAGAAGGTTACAGTACTCCACGTTGGGTAATCCCCTTTCTCTGGTTGTGCAATCATTATTGCAAGGGCTCAGTGCAGCTCTCACGTGTGTCATTGGGGGAACCCTCTTCTCTTGGAGATAACCCTCAGAGAATGTGTAGTGAGAGTCCGACTGCAGTGACTTTGCAGCCTAAAGGATGCAGCAGGACCAGCATATCCTCAAAGCGGGGAGAGCCCAAGTTCAGCGGTATCTGCTTCTATGAAAAGTGTTGAAAGTTATGTAAAAAAAAAAAGATGGGAAAATTAAGAACAAGAGAATAAGAGAGAAAAGTGAGTGCTTTAGAAGAGAAAGTGTTTCGTCCTATCGTTGATCGTACTGCATTGATTGACACTCCAACTCGTAATGGTAGCAGCGCACTGAGACAGCACCGGCGACACTGCCACCATCAGAGAGATTGAGAGAGAGTGAGCGAGTCAGACGAAGCATGTGCACACTGAGTGACTTCCAGATACTCCGCATGAAAAAAGATCGTGATTCAGAGAGAAAACTTGAATGCAATCGAGAGATTACATTTCTGAGTGAACTTTGAAGAGCTGATGCCGAAGTGAGAAGACGGCGAGGCAGGAGAATCGAGAATAAAGGCCAATGTAGATACACGGAGCACCAAAGCACCCCAAATTATCTTCTTAATAAGATGTGATATTAGCGTCATATAGGCCGCTTATGCATAGTGTATGAGCTAGTGCTAATTTGCATGTTGGGCTAAAGCTAATCACATGTGAAGATGCAAACGATTCAATGAAGTGTGATGAAAGTGTTTGAATGGGAAGATTAATTATTGTTCTGCCTTGTGTTTTGCAAGGCTGGGTTTTTTTTTTTTTCCTTTATGTGTTTTTTTCTGAGAAACTGTGAACACCATCCTGGACACGTGAGACGCATGTGAGCGTATGTAAAAGGCGAGCCCACCCACGGAGACAATTTGATTGTTGAAACTTTGATCTTGAATTCATCGGAACGGTGAGAAATCTTTTCCTTTTGTTTTGAACAAACAGGACTGAGACTTTGCATATTTTTTTCCTCGAGCTTTGAACAGAGAGAGACATTGATTCTGAACTGAACGATTCTAACGAGTCAACAAGTCTTTTGATCTGAGTCATTTGACTCTGAACTGACATTAACTGAATCAATCCAGTTGAATCTTGATATATTTGATCCATTTGGGCTGAAAAGACTGTTACATTCTGAAGGGAAAGAGTTATTTGAATTGAGTTGTAATATTTTGTCCTGAAAACATTGTTTTATTGTTTCTTTTTATTTTATTGGGTTATAAACAAACTGAGTCTGTGGAATTTTCCAATAAGTTTATTTTATTATTTCATTTTCATACAAAGTATATGACAATTGTTCTCAATTGAGTTGATTTGTTCGAGTTGATGAGCCCAACTTCCTAGAATTTCAAAAAGAGAATTGATTACAAGCATTGTTAAAACATTGTATGTTGTTAAATTACAATATTGAGATTTACATACTCCAGACAAATTGCAATTGAGAAACTCTTCAATGAATGCAAGATTCCAACCAGTAAATAAAATTCTTGGTTTTCACCTACCTGCTGTATTGCTTCCCTCTCTCCAGTAGCCGCTCCTTACCTTCTGATCAGTTGACCCATATTGAACCATATTGAACCCTATACAAGTGTGACACATCAGACTCGGCACGTGTTACGCGCTACATTATGTCAAGTCTCCTTTGATTATGAACAGAAGGCTGTAGACATGAATTATACAACAGAAAGTGTTGTAGTTTTCACATTACAGTTTTTTCTCGATTGCTTAAAACACATTTCTTGAAACTATGCCTCATATTCTCAAAACAGTAAACACAAATCCATAAACGTCTCACCCAATTCCCCAAACAACCTATTTTCAGGTCAGAATGAAGCTCTACACTCTAAACCATTCACTCTTGCTGAAAATCCAAACTTTGCTCTCAGACATCACACACAAGCCCTCAAAAACACACACACTACAACATAGTCTTACACACTGGTGAGATAAATTCAAAACAAAACTACAAAAACTAAAAACAAAAGCAACAGTAATAAGTTGTTGCTTTCTCCCCCTCAAGGAACATTTCACATGATGAACACGTGTATACATTTGCACATTTTCTATTCCTTAATGTACTGTACAGAACAATACACCAAACAACAACAAAAACATATTCTGCCCCAGCATCACATATTTGGTCTGGGACAGACATCACAGGCTATACTGGCCCTAGCCAGGCAGCGGGGGTGAAATCTGTCACACATCAACTGTAATGTCTAGTCAGGCTTCTTCCATTCCATCGACTCTGTGTCCTACACAAATAGAAGTACTGATTTTACAAAAGTACTTTTAACAAAACGGAAGCAGACAGAAACTCTATCTGTATGTAAGGGAATGTGATGCATGTGTTGTAACAGAGTATAGCTCTCAAAAGTTACAGTAGAGTACACTGAGGTACACCTCCCTGAATGTTTCTATGATCGAGGACGACGGTGAAGCAACTTAAATTTGGCTAAACTCATTGCCCAGCCTCCCTCATAGTCATACCATGGACAAGGACTTGGTCAACTTGTGGCACAAATTTCATCTGAGACTCCTTGTCTCCGTGCCCCTCATCCTCGTCCTCCTCCTATTTCTCTTCTTTCACCTCTTCCTCCACTCCTTACTGCTCTTGCTCATCCTCTTCCTCCTCTCTGGTGTCCTCAACCTTTTCAATCACGTCTCTCTGGATCCATTGATAAAAGAGCCCCAGTCAGTTCCTTCAGTTTTTGGAACAATCTATTGAAGGTTCTGATTCGGTGTGTGATCAATTTTGACTCTTAGTGGTTTCCACGTGGGTATCTGTGTGCTAACTGAGCTCAAGTTATGGGCTAAATGGGTGTGCTTTGTGAAAAATGGTCTTGCGTTATGGTCTTGAAATTTTAACTCAAAAGACTGCAATCAAGAAAAAACCGTAAGACCAAAAATGATGGAAATACCCTTTAATAAAACCTGTACAAACCTAAATCTGTGAAATACAGAGGAAAATCTAGGGGTATAGGGGGGGGAGGGGGGTGGGGAGAATTAGGTCACAAACATGATGAATGTACGTCTACAGTTAATAAGTCCAAAGTCCAAAGTTCAGATCAAAGTTACCATTAAGAACATAAACAACATGTGTCTGTATTGTATTTATAATCAATTTGTAAATCATTAAGCTAGCATAAAGGTAATGAAACAATATAGTTTGAGCAACAGTCATAAATCTACCCTGCCCATCACGTGTGAATTACTGGAGATATAAGAATGGTATAAAAGCATCAGATTGGTAACATTCTGTTTAAAACCATCCTCATACAGCAGACACATCTCTAACACGCTTTAGTTAAAGCATTAGAATGAGGTTAACAATAGCAGTTCTTCTGCTGCTATACAAATGCCTTATATTCGCTCCGAATGTCACAACAGAACCGACCACCTCTGAATTGACTACTAAAGACGACCACCTTTCTCAGAATGAAATTAAGCACTGACTTGTCCTTTGCAAATATGCACAGACCTACTGCAGGAACTTGGAACAACAGAGGAGAAATTACAGAGCCACAGAGACGTGACTCGAAGCTCTGGAAATCAGCCAGCAGGAGCTCGTGTCCAGATTTGCTAACAGTGAAGCTTAAATTGAGGAAATCAGACAGGAAAGCCAAGGTGAGACTGATGTTTCTGAAGACCTAATACACTGATAAACAATAGGTGTAGGATTTAATTTGTAACTGTGAAATCTACAAGTGATTTCTCAGTGAAATGTGTTTCCAAGAAATGGTTTCACATTGAATTAACACAGTCTTAGAGTGATGTTCATGATTTTTAAGATGATATATGATCTCTTCAGACAGACCAGACGTGGCATTTTCAGCTTCATTAGGATCTAATGGTTTCTTTGGACCAGTAAACACAGATGTAACACTGGTTTACAAGAATGTCTTCATTAATGTTGGCGATGCCTACCAACAGGCTAGAGGTATTATTAATCCACACTGCTGAAAATATTATCAACACACTTGTAGAATTCATGTCTACAGATGTTAAATAAAGATTTGTCTCTTTCTTTAACAGGGATTTTCATTGCACCAGTACGAGGAGTTTACTATTTCAGTTTCTTCTACCATTCTGGAACTAAGCATGGAACAGGATTGGCCTTGTATAGAAAATGGAAAGCATGTAGCTTTAACAAAGAATAACCCGAGTACTGATTCTCCAGAGAATGGAGGCAATGGCTTAACGCTGCTGTTGGAGAAAGGAGTTCAAGTGTATATGGTACTCCAAAACGGCAGATATAAAAAAGCACATGGGAATGTCACAGTGTTTAGTGGCTTTCTTATCAATGCCATGTAAATAAAACACACCCTGAGAACAAACATAACAGTAATGTAACATCTTATGGGTTTACAGCTTAAGGTGAAATATCTGGCTATTTAATCCAGTCTTTGTTTGATGTAAATAAAACTTTGCAACATCAAAATAACCACCCTCAAATTACTGAATGACATTTTTACAAATATAATGAAAGGCCTTATAACTTGCTACAAAAGTATAAACTATCAGCCAGGTGTCAGAAAGCATGTGGCATATTGTGTGAAACAGGTTTTTCAGCAATGTTTTGATCATATCGATCATTTAGAGGCTTTAGAAACTGATTTGTCAACTATGATACCATAGGTTTATAGAGTTAGGTACTACAATAGCATCAGTTTCTACCGAGTGAGACGGTGTCTCCACACGCTGTAACAGGTCAGGCAGCATCTTTAACTTCTCTTGCAGATCCACGTTTAGGCCATTCAGATAATGCAGCATGGCGACCAAAAAAAAAAAAAAACATATTTGAAATCCAATGGGGATCATGTAGCTCAGGATACTTATGTTTTACTGCGAGGGAACAGCTTCACTGGATTCAAAAGAAAGCTAAAAAAACTAAATAAATAAATGAGAAAGCAAATGATCTCTTGAAAGCCATCTCACAGTGCAGTGAAGAAGCAGTGAGATTTTGAACTGTCTGTGATTGAGAGCATTTGTGCATATTAAACTGACCATTTCCACCACAGGTTTCATGATGTGGTCTAAGTTCAGCTTTTTAGGGTGTGTTCACACTTGTAGTTCAGTAAGTTTGGTCCGGACCAAAAAAGAAGATACATTCAGTCCTGGTCCGGTTAGCATTCACACTGGCATTTTTGACAGCGAACCTAAAGGCACAGTGATACATTCACAACCTGATTGGCCAGTTTTTGTGATGTATATCTAATGAAGGATTAAGCGTTCCTTCATGTGCATGTACTGTATATATGGGTTTACTTTTACCAGCTGAGAACTTGCATTGTATGCAGAAATGAAGATCTGCTGCAAGGAGACGGCGTCTCCGACACCTTTTTCGACTAATGGACAACATGTGTGATGAGATGAACGAGGTATGCTTGAGCATTCTGTCCTTTGAAATCAAAGAATCATTATCAGAATTGTCAAGGATCTGGAAGGAGGACCCAATTGCAGTGTGAGTAACAAGGGTTTGACAAAACAGACTGATACAAAAGGGTTGTGAGGTGCTCAGGTGATACCACAACAGGAACACATTAAATAGAGACAGCTAGGGAAGGCCACTGGAACAGCCTCAGACACCAACTGGCAGAATACTATAGTAGCAGAGGGGGCGGCAGGACCAGGCTGGAGGAGAGACCAGAGCAAGGCACCAAAGAGCAGAGCTCAGATACTTGACCCATTAACTCTGAAGCACCCCAGATGTCAGGCAAGGGAGCCAGTGGACAGGAACTCTAACAGCACAAGAGAAAACAGGGCTCCACAGGAACACATGACTCCCAAGACAAGGGGATAAATAACACAAAGAACTGATAAAAAGTAACAAAATAATTACCAATTTAACCAGCACACTAACTTAAAAGAATAACAAACAAAATACAAAACCATAACAAAATAGAAGAATCAATAAATAAGGCAAGAACAAACAGATTGCTAAAACAAGGAGCAAGTCAAAAACATGGAACTACAAAGTAAGTGACAAGTATGGTGACCCATACTCAGAATTCGTGCTCTGTATTTAACCCATCTAAAGTGCACACACACACCGTGAACACACACCCGGAGCAGTGGGTATCATTTATGCTGCGGCACCCGGAGAGCAGTTGGGGGTTCGGTGCCTTGCTCAAGGACACCTCAGTCGTGGTATTGCCGGCCCGAGACTTGAACCCACAACCTTACGGTTAGGAGTCAAACTCTCAAACCACTAGGCCACGACTTCCCACACAAAGGACTAGACAAGACAAGGACACAAGACCAAATAGGCAGGGAGACAGGAAAACACATACTCAGCCACATCCACAGACAGCAACAAACACAGTGACAACACAGTAACAGTGAGGCCAGCAAAGACAATAGGGCAAGGGGCACTATAATCAGGGTGGAAAACACACAAGAGACAGGTGAGCACTATTAGACCAACAAGGCTAACAAGAGGGTGTGGTAAAAAGGAAACAAGCAGGAGGGGCTAAAGAAGCACATGGCCAAGAAAACAATCAACTAGACCATGTGCTGGAAGACATAAGGTGCGTTCGACTTCATGTAGCGCTGCACAAACCAATCGCAATCTGACTTGAAGCAGTGCATAAGGTTTAGAAATTTTTGTCCAATTTGAGATGGCGCCGATGCCACATGACTGAGTCTGTGTATTTGACAAATACTGCATTTTATTCACTTCATCTGTGATAAAGTATGCAAAGTATAAAGTATTGTGAAAAAGTATGCAAACGCCCAGAAAGTGTCCTGCCTGACGTTTGTTCTCAGCTCCGCCCCTAACTGCAAGCGGCTGCTCTCGCCGATCACCGTCTGTAGACGTGCTTCAAGTCGAACGCACCTATAGACACAAGAACAAAACACGAGACAAACAGAGTGTCAGTGCAAAACCCTGACAAGAATTGCATTTGTTTAATAATTAGTGTGTATCAGTAATTTGTGATTCCCCAGTGTTCACAGCTGTTATTTGAAATAATATTATTTTAGCTTGAGATTACATAATAACAAAAATGAATCATGGTTTTACTATGGTAAAACAGTAGTAACCTTTTTGCGTAGAGATTACCATTTGTATAACTGTTATACTACAAATACCATGGTTAAACTATGTTAAGTGTAGCAAACAGTGAATTTGTTGTTACCATGGTTAATCTATAATAATGGTGGTTCTTTGGTTCTATTTGTAGTAAACCAAGGTTAATTTTCATAAGGGAAGTTAAAAAGTTAAAAGGCAACTTGTATGAAAGTGCAAAAAAAAAGTGAAAGTGACGTGACATTCAGCCAAGTATGGTGACCCATACTCAGAATTCGTGCTCTGCATTTAACCCATCCAAAGCACACACAGCGGGACACACACACACACACTGTGAACACACACCCGGGGCAGTGGGTATCACCAGTTTCGCCTCACCCGGGGAGCAGTTGGGGGTTCAGTGCCTTGCTCAAGGGCACCTAAGTCATGGTATTGAAGGTGGAGAGAGCGCTGTACATTCACTCTCCCCACCCACAATTCCTGCCGGCCCGAGACTCGAACTCACAACCCTTCGATTGGGAGTCCGACTCTCTAACCATTAGGCCACGACTTGTGGGGTTATTTCTCTTTAACCATTGTTCCGAGACTTTTGTTTTATTTTTTATGTGATTGATTTATTATTATTGTTAATATGTTGATGGATTTGTTATCAGAGTCTGTAAAGGTCATATATTTGGTATTTGTTTGTGTAGACTTCTACTATTTGCACATCTTAAATAATTAATTAATAATTTGTTCATGTTTTTGCAGTACCCAATCTAAAGTGGAAACTATTCATCAATTGTAAATGTTTATAAACATTTTTTAAAAAAATTGTATCTTCATTGGCACTGGACTTTTATCTCCTTTAACAATGTTTGTGTAAAGGGTGGTTAGTTAAGTTTAGCTAAATGCTTGGTAAAGACATATGTTTGTGTAAAGGGTGGTTAGTTAAGTTTAGTTTTATCATCTCAACACTTATATTAGTATACTATTGTGAATCTTTAAACAGACTATTCCTTTTTATCATCATACATCAACAGAGGGGGAAAAACACATTTTCAAGGAAATACTTAATTTTATCATTTATCAAAACAATGCAATATAAACAGATTGAATTGTGTTCCCATATACTAAAAAAGTGACGTGACAAACAGCCAAGTATGGTGACCCTTACTCAGAATTGGTGCTCTGCATTTTAACCCATCCAAAGTGCACACACACACACACACACACACACAGCAGTGAACACACACACACACACACACACACCGTGAACACACACCCGGAGCAGTCGGTATCATTTATGCTGCGGTGTCCGGGGAGCAGTTGGGGGTTCAGTGTCTTGCTCAAGGACACCTCAGTCGTGGTATTGCCGGACCGAGACTCAAACCCACACCCCATAATACTGTTTGAACTTCATACTGTGATTTTAAGTCATCACACTGCATTTTAACATTCCCCTCCAGCGAGGTTTGTGGTTTTCCCTTTTGGGAAGAGGTAAAATTTGTTATTTTTACAGTTGATCACTAGGTGGGACCATTAACCCTTTAGATAGGCCTGTGCAAAAAAAAAAGGCTTAGTTTCTGGCTTGTATATGGAGTTATATGGAGTATAACAACAAATTATAGTGTGTGTGTGTGTGTGTGTGTGTGTGTGTGTGTGTGTGTGTGTGTGTGTTATGGAGAGAGAGAGAAAGGGAGAGTGTGAGAGAGACCTTTGTGCACTTACCTTGATGTATCTGAAAAAAACAAAATATGCACCTCAGCTCTCAGAACTACATGGAGTAAAACAATATAAAAGAAGTGTGTTTTATGCACCTGCTGCCTTTTCATGATGAAAAGTAAGGATGGCCTATGTGTAAAATGCTTGTCTTTTCTTGATGGTAAAGCCAGTTTAAAAACCTTAAAATCCTTCAATGATACACATTTTGATTTTTTCTGTAAAAAGAAATCTACTTTGCATCAGATTTATGAGCATAATTTATTATGAACCAAAATGCAATACCAACTTCAAATAAACTGAAGCTCACCGGAGGGGTCAAGCTGCATAATAATTTCTAAAACTTTGGTACAAAGTCGAGCCCTTTCTCGTGTTGCTTGCTGCTCTTCTCACCATCAAATGACCAGCAGGATGGCATGCAAGTGTTTAAATCCACGTACTTTGCTTTTTGTTTAGTCGATACTTGTCACCACCATTAAAAGGCAGCAGGTGCATAAATACACTTTTGTTTACTCAATGTAGTTCTGAGAGCTGAGGTGTACATTTTGATTTTCTCAAATACATCAAGGTAAGTGCGCAAAGGTCTCTCTCACTCTCAAACACACATACACAATATAATATGCTGTTATACTCCATATAGCTCCATATGCAAGTCAGAAACTAAGCTTTTTTTGCACAGGCCTATCTAAAGGGTTAATGGTCCTACCTAGTGATCAACTGTAAAAACAACAAATTTTACCTCTTCCCAACAGGGAAAACCACCAACAATCAAGAATCTCTCTCGCACACAAAAACACTATAATTTGCTGTTATATTCCATATAAACTCCATATACAAGCCAGAATCTAAGCCTTTTTTTGCACAGGCCTATCTAAAGGGTTAATGGTCCCACCTAGTGATCAACTGTGAAAATAACAAATTTTACCTCTTCCCAACAGGGAAAACCACCAACAATCAAGAATCTCTCACACACACAAACACTATAATTTGTTGTTATACTCCATATAGCTTCATATACAAGCCAGAAACTAAACCTTTTTTGCACAGGCCTATCTAAAAGGGTTAATGGTCCCACCTAGTGATCAACTGTAAAAAACAACAAATTTTACCTCTTCCCAACAGGGAAAACCATCAACCATCAAGAATGCATGATTTTATGGTGTCATGGCTTTGCAATAAAAAAATGTCGTTATAATGGAAGTCAACAGGGCAAAAACAGCCACGAACAATAAATGAGGGAGAAAAAAAATAAAATCTAATGCTGCACAAAAACTAAAAATGCATCAAAGCCAATGTTGTTACTAATCTTTGACATGCCCAAGAATGTGATAAAAAGTAAAAAAATAAATAAAAATCCAGCCACAATTACTTTTTATATTGAAAATATGTAATTTTGTGTGTTTTTTTTTTCCCAAATCAGTGACATCATTTATGAACTTGGCAATTAAAGAGTTAACATCTTGGATTTTTTAAAAACATTTGGTAGTTTTGATCAGGACTGAGGTTGATAAATAGATTTATGCAAAAAAAATGAAAAAAAAAAAAAATATTTATCTGATACATTTTTACAGCAGTTTAATTGAGTGGATGTATTCAGGTGAAGTGGTGGCTGATTCAAGACTTGAGTCAGCATACAGATAAAAAAAAAGAATACACAGAACAAAAAATACATTTAATAATGTTAAGATATGACAAAATATTTGAAAAAGTTGATCATCAAAAAGAGATACAAATATTTTCAAATATGGCAAATCAAATAAAAATGCATCTACAGTATAATGAAAATCTTTTTGAAGAAATGGAGAATTTTTCTGCACTGAATAGGTGAGAGCAGATGTGCAATATCTTCTTCCTTAACAAACTGTAAATGCTTTGGACCCTCCACACCTAACTGAAACACCAACTCATCCACCAACATTTCCAGTTTCTTTCCATCTAGCTGTGGTAGTACCGTATGTATGGCACTATCTGTAACACACAGAATGTTGCATGGCAATCAAGTGTAGACAGAACTGATTATATGCAGGTAATGGATAGTAATCTGCAATACTGTCCACGGTCAGACACACATAGCAAGCATCATTAGAATTTTGTAGACAGTGTACACCCATGTCCACTACAGGCACCGACTGATACTGCTCAACAACAAAATGCACACATGACTGATTAATCAGTATGAGCACAATGCTTGGTAAAGACATAAGACACATTGTAATTTGGGTGCAAAACATGTCTTTATCACCTCAACACTTATATTAGTGTAGCAGGGTGAAGTGTTACCTGTGTTGATTATTGGCCAGTGTCATGTGAAAAACGTTGAGCCTATCAGCAGTCTGCTGTCACGATATAAAAAGAGGAAGTTTTTGTCACTTGGGATGCGTTGTCACCCGTACCGCCCTCTACGGAAGTTGGCATTTATGAATGGGAGAGTATCTGGAGGGCCGCCCTCTGCGTTCTGCTGCTGTGTAGGCTGCCCCTGGCTTTGAGCTCGTCAATGTGTAACGGAGTTTTAAATAATGTTGTTAAATTCATGCATTAATTGGGGGAAACTCGACATTGGCTGGCTGTTGAGTCACTCGCATTAGTGTGCGTGATTATTGTGGGCGGAGTTACGTCATTACCAGCAGAGCCTCACATCTCTCGCTGCTGGTAAGTCGCATCAATAAGCGCTGTGTCATAAACCGAGTTTAGATTCTTTTCAAGTGCAAGGCTGGACTTTAATACTACACACAAGTTTACTTAATTTGCCTGTCAGTTCCTGGTTCTGTCAGTCGAGTCAAATGTGTTTATTTGCGATGATTAAATGTGATGAGTGTGTGTGTATGTGTTAACCTGCTTGTGAACTCCGAATTTCTGTTGATTTCATTTAAGATTTCTGAGCAACGTTGATGCGTTGATGTAGCCTACACTAACCAGCTTTTGGTTGTTTGTCCCAGGTATGTTTTATATTCACATTTGTCATGTTCTGTGTAAAAATATATTAGCCGAATTGAGTGTTAGCATTAACACGTGCTATATGCTCGCACGTGCTGAACTGAGTAACTGCGCCATTTTATGCCTGAGTTCTTCTTTTTCTGTATTTCATTTATGCAAAATTATGCAAAATGATGGTTACTTAAGGTTATAGTTTCTCTGTATTTATGGTGGAGTGATGAGAAATGAGAATAGAGACAATGATTTATATTTTTTCTTTAATGTATGTTTTATTTTGAATTTTATTCCACTATATGTTCACGATCACTTTGTAAAAATGTATTACCAGCAGAGCCTCACATCTCTCGCTGCTAATTTCTGAGCAACATTGATGCGTTGATGTAGCCTACACTAACCAGATTTTGGTCGTGTTTGTCCCAGTTTTGTCTGTCCCAGGCCCAGTAAAGCAAGATTTGAGTAACCATCCACCTGCCCCCAGTGTGATTCCATCCACACACACACACTGTCACATTGGTGCCGTGACAATTGTTTCTTCAATCAAGATGGTATTTGAAGCAGCTGAGGGTTCATTTTAAAGTTTTCGCTGGAGTCAGGTGGACACAATCTTGCTCAGGAACGGTGTGTTTTTTTTTTTTTTTTGGTATAGTGACTGCACTTAAGCAATTTGCAATATTTACAAAGGACAATTTGCTATACGGACAACAGCACATTTTAGGTTTTTAATTTATTGTATTCATTTTTTTTACAAGTACTGATATTCATTATGAGTGGTTTTGATAATTATCACACTCCAGTCTGTGGAAGTAAAGGTAGAGGATGGGGTTTATTGAAAGTGCCAAAGTCTTTACAGTTGAGTGGGCCTGATGTACATAGTGAAGCTCATGTAATCATAGACAGTAACACTTCAGATTCTGATCCATTAGTTTGTGAGGGTCCATTCACAAGTTTTTGCATCGGATGCTTCAAGAGAACAAAAGGGTGTGTTTTCGTCTATCCATACCCTAATGCACAGCCGCCAAATGTAATCACTGAAATGACTGATCTAATCAGCCAGGTCGGTCAGCAAATTGCTGACAGCATAGTCACCAGAATAAGCCCAGCACATAAAGTTGACGCACATTCAGTTGATAATTCCTCCAAAAATGTGATGGCAGATGAAACAGCGTCGCAAATGCTGGACCTGATACAAAGCCAGTTGTCCTTATCTAGAAATGTGAGAGAAACTCCTAACTTCAGGGGAGAAGTTTCTGATGCTGTTGACTTAGATGAATGGATAGATATCATGAGAGACTATGTAAAACGCAAATAATTTTTGAGAAAAAGAGCATCAAGCGGAGGAGATTATGGCCCATCTAAGAGGCCAAAGCAAGGGATGTGGTCAAGTTTGGCATAAGAAACTGTGACATTGACATTTGTGCATAACCCTGATGCAATCTTTAGTGTTCTTAGGAAAACACTTTGAAGCTGCTCCTTGCTCTCCTCTTCCACTGGCTGACTTTTACACACACCTTACCCAGACCAGATGAGGATGCATTCGGGTACTGGATCAGGCTAAATCGTGCAGTTGACATTGCTGCTGAACGCTTGAAGAACAGGGTAAAGTGCTGGATTGTCCAGGAACAGAGGTAACCCGCATGTTCATCAGACACTGCCCGTGGTAGAGAGCTTGCCATCACCTTTCGATCTAAAACGATTGGCACATGGTCTGTGAGGGAAGTTCAAGATATTTTGAATGAATATCACTCAGATTCCAGTCTTGTATCTGCAGTAAGGAATGCAGCACCCACTAAAATTCCTGTGAACAGAACTGAAATGGAACTGTCGTCTGCAGCACTTCCAGTTTCTTCTGATGTCCAGCAGTCCAGGTCTCTGGAAGCGTCTGCATTGGAGCGAGTCATGAGTTTGTTGGAAAAAAGTCTTTGTTAAAAGAGTCTGCCAGCAAAGAACCAAGTTCACGTGTGAAGCCCAAAGTAAATCTACCTAGAGTAAAAGGCCTCAATGACCTGCCATGCACTGTCTGTTCGAGCCCTGATCATTCTGGCCTCACGCATTGTCTTGAAAAAAAGTTGTGCTTCCAAGTGTCACTCTCCTGACCATTCCCGCTTTGTCTGTCCTGAGAGATTGAAATCTCTGTCTTCTCAAGGGCTGGGAAAACTAGAAGATCTGCACTCAAGGGAGGACCGTGTAGATCGTGAGTTTATTCCTCCAAACCAGTGTTGTATGAATGACCCAACCTCAGTTTATAGTCTTTCTAGTTCTGTTGAGCCTGCAGGGAAAACTATAATTTTTCAGAACACGCACAGAGTACAGCGAATTGATAGTCTGTTTTACACACCAGCAATAGTATGGGGTGACCTTCAACTGAAAGCTATGGTTGACAGTGGCTCCATGGCATGTACAATGAGTGAAGCTGCTGAACGTCTCTTGTTACAGCACAAGCCCAATTTACAAAAGTTCCTTGCCAGTGATGTTGTCATAATTGGTTGTGGCGGACAGCGTGTTACCCCAAAATTGATGTATGAGCTTGAGCTCTCAGTTTATGCCTGCAAGATGGTTTGTTCCAGTTTTAGTAGTTCCAGGCCAAACCGACGATTTGATCCTGTGGCAGCAATGCTATCAAGTGGCTGATTCAAAAAATGAAAGAGACAGACGGATTACTGGAGACTTGTGTCCCGCCCAGTTAACTCAGAGGATGTTGAATGTCATCAATTCCTGTCTCTACTTTCGAATGTGGAACGATGGAAGGGTGAAAAAACATGCCTGATAGAGTGGGGACAGCTAAGTTGAAGGAGAAAATTACTCTAGAACCGCATCATGAACATCTCGCTTGGGCTCAGCTTCCGGGAGTCAACCGCTGTTTCTGTGGGGAGCACAGTCATTGTTGAGCCAACCCTCTGTAAATGCCGTCCAAGGAACGTGATCATAGGGAGAGTCATCACTCCTATGTGGGGCAGCAGATGGGTGCCATTCAAGATAATGAACCCTACTGACAAAGTATTATTCTTAAGAAAAACGCAAAGATCGTGGATGTTTTCACCTGTATAGCCGTAGAGGAGTTGTCTACACCTGAGTCCCTGAAGAGTAACGTTCAGTGTGCCGCAAGTCCTGTAAGTCATGTGCGGACCAGTTATGGAAGGAGAAAACGTGCTGGATAAATTAGGACTGCAGGATTTGGATCTGGATGATGTGAAGTGTCAGAAGAGTGGAAGGATAGACTTCTGAATCTCATAGAGAAGTATGAGTCAACCTTTCACATGGAAAAAATGGATTGTGGGGAAGCCACTGACTTTGTCCACAAAATCCACTTGGTGGACGAGAAGCCATTTCGACTCCCTTATTGACGTGTAGCCCCCAGCCACTATGATAAGCTGCGCACTGCCTTGAATGAGATGGAAGTTAAAGGCATTATAAGGAAGTCTCAGAGCGAATATGCATCTCCGCTAGTTTTTGGTGTGGAAAAAAGAATGGTGACCTTCGTATTTGTACAGATTTTAGATGGCTGATGCAAAGACAGTGAAGGACGCTCACCCACTCCCACATCAAGCTGATGCACTCGCAGCTTTGGGGGGCAACGTTTTCTTTTCGACCATGAACTTGACTTCTGGCTTTTATAATGTTCCCTTGTTTGAAGCGCATAAGAAGTACACTGCTTTTTCCTCTCCTTTCGGCCTTCATGAGTACAATCGTCTACCTCAGGGTTTGACCAACAGTCCAGCAACCTTTATGAGGATGATGATGTCCATTTTCGGGGATGAAAACTCTGCTACTTGGATGATCTGATGGTTTTTGCTCCAAGTGAGCAAGTAGCCCTTGACCGACTGGAACTGGTTTTCTCACGCCTATCTAAGCACAACTTAAAGCTAGCGCCAAAGAAGTGCATGTTCCTCAGGAGATCTGTCAGGTTCTTGGGACACGTTGTCACCGGGAATGGTGTCCAGACCGACCCAGAAAAGGTGAAGGTGATCAGTGACATCCAGACTACCGACCTCATGGAAGCGGATGGCATAACCCCTTCTCAAAAGAAGATCAGATCTTTCCTGGGTATGGTTTTATATTATCAGCATTTCATTATAGACTGTTCTGCTAAGGCAAAACTCTTTTCAGTCTCCTATCAGATCGGTCACAGAAAAGAGCTCAGAGGAAGTGTGGTCGGATAAAGAAGCCACTCAGTGTCGTGAAGCTTTCACCCGAGGATTGGACTAGTGAGTGTCGTACTGCTTTTGAGACTCTAAAGCAAGACTTACTGCACAGTGTGACTCTAGCACACCCAGATTTCAGTCATGCCTTTATTCTCTCTGTTGATGCTTCATTTGATGGCATAGGAGCTGTGTTATCTCAGGTGCCCCCGGGAGAGAAAATTGCATGTCCAGTTGCTTTTGCCAGCAAAACACTCTCAAAGTCTCAGATGAACTACCCAGCACATAGACTCGAATTTCTGGCTTTAAAGTGGGCCGTTTGTGACAAGTTTAGCCACTGGCTAAAAGGGAGACATTTCACTGCATGGTCTGATAATAATCCTTTGACCTATATTCTAACTAAACCCAGATTGGATGCGTGTGAACAGCGATGGGGTGGCGAAGCTTGCAGCATACGACTTTGACCTGAAGTTTGTGCCAGGCACGAAGAACGTTGTTGCAGATGCCTTGAGCAGAGAGCCCTTTGTGAAGTCTTGTGTCAGCCATCGTCTGTTGAAAGAACCGTACGTTTCTCTCTTGGATGAGGTAAATGGTGTTGTTACTGGGACCGTGCAAGATGCCTTCCGTGTCACTAACAACTGTCAGAATGTGCAGACTACCAGTGACGATGGAACTGAGAACGAGCTGCAGGATGACGTGAATGACTCATGTCCTGGATCCATTGATGCTGCAGAAGTTTCTGCTTTTTTCTGGGTGCTCACTGCGATGGCGGAGTTAGCCCATCACCCGTGACAAGTCCTACGTCACTCCAGCTCCCTGATGAAGATCCATCTGTTGCAATCCCGTTTTCCAGACTAGCAAATCTCCAAGAGCAGGACAACATAGTCAGTATAGTCATCAACTATGTTCTGAGACATAAACGTCCTTCAAAGAGTGAGAAAGCAAGTTACCTAGCTCAGTGACAAGCCTTTTGAAGCACTGGGGAAGAAGCTAAAGATTCGTAATCATGTGCTGTACAGAGTAAAGAAAGATCGACTGATGAATAAGAAAACTCTTTCAATACGTTGTACCAGATTCTCTAAAGCATGACGTTCTCCAAGGTGTTCATGACTCAGCTGGACATCAGGGTAGTGCAAGAACTCTCTCTCTCGCAGCTGAAAGATTCTTTTGGCCAGGAATGAGTAAAGACATCAAGCTTTATGTGAAAAACTGCAAGAGGTGTGTTGTCGGAAAAACTCCAGAGCCAAATGCTTGTGCACCCCTTGAACGTATTCGCACATCTGAGCCTATGGAACTAGTATGCATCGACTTCTGGAGTGCTGAACAGACTTCAGGGAAGGTCGTTGATGTCCTAGTAGTGACGGATCATTTTTCTAAGATGGCACACGCCTTCCCCTGTCACAACCAGTCAGCTAAGCAAGTTGCCCATCGCCTTTGGAATGACCTCTTTTGCATTTATGGATTTCCAAAGAGAATACATTCGGACCAGGGTGCAAATTTTGAAAGCAAAATCATTAAGAACTTGCTTGAGATGGCTGGTGTAAAAAAATCGCACACCACACCATACCACCCTATGGGTAACGGTCTGGCAGAATGTTTCAATAGGACCTTGGGTAATATGATAAGAGCTCTCCCAGTGAAATCCAAGGCGAGGTGGCCACAGCTTCTAAGAACATTAACCTTCAGTTACAATTGTACTGTGCATGAAACAACCGGGTTCGCCCCTTTTTATCTTATGTTTGGGCGTATCCCAAGGCTGCCAATCGACATCATGTTTCAGCATGTCCCTTGATGATGAGAGGGTGGTCAGCTACCATGAGTTTGTCACTGCACTGAGAAGAGATCTGAGCGCAGCAGCAGAAATTGCCCGGAAACACAGTCTCAAAGAGCAGAAACCGCCATGTCATTCTTTACAATCGGAAGGTCAGAGGTTCACCCTTAGCAGTGGGAGATAGAGTTTTGCTGGCTAACCGTGGAGAGAAAGGCAAAAGGAAAGTTGCGGACAAGTGGGGACTCTGTTTTTGTATGAGGTTCAGTCAGTGAAACCAGAGGTCAATGTGTACAGGATTAGGGATGTTCAGACTGGCAAAGAGAAAAGTGGTGCACAGAAATTTGTTGCTTCCAGTGAATTTCTTATCCTGGGATGATGGTGAGGAAGAATCAGTTCGATCAGATTCCACTGGTGCTACCCCGTGGCAGTGCTCTCGATTCCGCTCTGATGGATGGTCCTGATCCTGTTTCAAAGACATCTGAATGGTTATTGCAGATGGATGGGACACATGACAGTGACGAAATGCAGGTTGCCACTTGTGGTGGTGTTTCAGACATTCTTGATGAGATGACTCCTGCGTACTCTGGAAGTGATCAGTACAGTAGAGAACCAGAGCATATTCCTGAACATGCTGAGAGTACAGCCAGTTCACCTTCAACCAAGCTAAATGAGTACCCCAGTCGTTTGCAAGAGCCTGATGAGAGACTTGCCCCTGTCATTTGCAAACAGCCTACAAGTACATATACAGGCCACATCACTACACGAGTAGGGAGATCAGTTAAGCCTCCTAACAGACTTATTTGTGAAATTGATAGTCAGAAAATTGTGGAAAGTGATTCACACAGTGATGCACAAGTTATTTTCCAAGGAACTAACTTTGTAGTGGAGTTGTTAAGGAACATTTTTGTTTAAAATTACTGAGTCTAAATGATGATTCATATCTACGAGTCGACCACGATGTTAAGAGAATGACTTTGAAGTGTCTTTTTCTTCTCTGAGAAAGAGTCTGAGGAATTTATTTGCATCAAAAGATACTTGAAGAGCAGAGATACATTGTTAACCACTAGGATCGTGTAGACTGCACCTCCTATAGTCTGTGTTAAGTGTGGAACCTGGTACCATTCCATTCTTTACACACTTCCTGGGGAAGAGATTACTTATCTGACATACTGTATTGTAAAGCTCTTTTACACACACCTTTTTTTTGTTTTTTTTTCTTCAATCTCTACTGTATATTTAGTTGTTACAAATGCTGGTTCTAGCCCAATTTAGCAGAATTTAGGGGGGTGTATGTAACGGAGTTTAAATAATGTTGTTAAATTCATGCATTAATTGGGGGAAAAACTCGACATTGGCTGGCTGTTGAGTCACTCGCATTAGTGTGCGTGATTATTGTGGGCGGAGTTACGTCATTACCAGCAGAGCCTCACATCTCTCGCTGCTGGTAAGTCGCATCAATAAGCACTGTGTCATAAACCGAGTTTAGATTCTTTTCAAGTGCAAGGCTGGACTTTAATACTACACACAAGTTTACTTAATTTGCCTGTCAGTTCCTGGTTCTGTCAGTCGAGTCAAATGTGTTTATTTGCGATGATTAAATGTGATGAGTGTGTGTATGTGTTAACCTGCTTGTGAACTCCGAATCTCTGTTGATTTCATTTAAGATTTCTGAGCAACGTTGATGCGTTGATGTAGCCTACACTAACCAGCTTTTGGTTGTTTGTCCCAGGTATGGTTTTATATTCACATTTGTCATGTTCTGTGTAAAAATATATTAGCCGAATTGAGTGTTAGCATTAACACGTGCTATATGCTCGCACGTGCTGAACTGAGTAACTGCGCCATTTTATGCCTGAGTTCTTCTTTTTCTGTATTTCATTTATGCAAAAATATGCAAAATGATGGTTACTTAAGGTTATAGTTTCTCTGTATTTATGTGAAGTGATGAGAAATGAGAATAGAGACAATGATTTATATTTTTTCTTTAATGTATGTTTTATTTTGAATTTTATTCCACTATATGTTCACGATCACTTTGTAAAAATGTATTACCAGCAGAGCCTCACATCTCTCGCTGCTGATTTCTGAGCAACGTTGATGCGTTGATGTAGCCTACACTAACCAGCTTTTGGTTGTTTGTCCCAGGCACAGTAAAGCAAGATTTGAGTAACCATCCACCTGCCTTCAGTGTGATTCCATCCACACACACACACAGTCACAGATGAACAAACTACTGCATGTTATTGTTAGCGACTGTGCATAGTACCGCGTTATGAACATCTTCCGGTATGTATGAGAGCCATTCGTATGGTTTGCCCTTTTTTTTTTTGTTGTTGTTTTATTAGTAATTTTTCTGTCTCATGTTCGACAGATTGAGTGACAGGATCAAGGGTTTCACCTCTATATTATGAGACGAGATGCGCGTCTGTTGACGTAACGCACTGCTGCCTTGCCTGGGCTTATTCCGGTCGTCTTTTTGTTGGAGTGAACTTTTTTTTTTCTTTTGTAGCGAGCCTGGACGATTCCTCGCCGAAGAGTGAAAGTAAGAGCGTGGCTGTTTTCTCGCTTGCCCTGTGAGTGTGCAGGCGATCGTGGCCTCGCTTATTTTTTTGTGAACTGACTGTTTCCCTTTTTTTTTTTGTTCTCTCTTTTTATTTTTATTTTTTTTTATTTCTGTCCTAAGGAAAGTGTATAGAGGAGGGGTTTAGCTGCTGTTTTAACGGGATTCACGTTGAGTGCTGTTGCCTATTGTGTGACCTTACCTCACCAGAGTGGGTGTGTGTGTGGGTATTAAGCGTGTTGTGTGTGTGTGTGTGTGTGTGTGTGTGTGTGTGTGTGAATTGAGGGTCACAGCAGGCCATCTCCCTCCCTTAAGCTTTCTTGTGTATTTGTATTATGTTGTATTCATTTTTTATTTATTGAAGTGTTGTAAAGTGTTTATTTTTCTTTTCTTTTGTTGACACGTGAATATTTAGCCCTTGATGGTAATGTATTGATGATTTTAAATTTTGTATTTGAATAAAGCTGCTTCATCTTTTGTACTGCCAGGCCTATGTCTCTCTGCTCACCCATTTTTCGGTAACAAAACCTGTGTGCCCCCTGTCTTGGGGCTGGTAGTTCCCGGTATATACCGGGTGGCGTAGTTGAACGTTATATAATTGTTGCTGCTTCATACAGTTCCTTCCAGTACCTGATGCCACTGGCCACATTAGTATACTATTGTGAATCATTAAACAGAATATTCCTTACATATTCCATACATCAACAGGAGGGGGGGGCAAAACACATTTTCAAGAAAATACTTAATTTATTATTTATCAAAACAATGCAATATAAACAGATTGAATTGTGTTCCCATATAGTAATCAAAATTAATCACTGTACACTTGTTGACCTCACTGTAAAAAAGAAAGTGAAAAAAGTGACGTGACATACAGCCAAGTATATGGTGACCCATACTCAGAATTCGTGAACACACCCCTAAATGAGGACAGGTGTAAGCTAACACATAACAAGACAAAAAGACATGGGAGAATAGAGTTCAAACAAAAATGTTTCATTTTGAAAAAAAAAAAAAAAAAAATTCTGGGAAGGGCCAAAACAAAGTGCAGCTTCAACTGAGGTTCTTTCCCAGTTTGGGATATCAGTGTCTTCCTTCCGACATGTGTACCAAAATTATGCCACTGTCAGAGGAGAAGAGAGGAAAAAGGGCGTGCATGGTTATACAGGTTACAGTTTGCACATTACAATTTACAAACCCGATACATTTTTTCAAAAAAGTTGGGACAAATTGTGAATAAAAACAGAATGCAATGATTTGGAAGTTTCAAATTTCAATATTTTATTCAGAATACAACATAGATGACATATCAAATGTTTAAACTGAGAAAAATCGTTGGGGGGGGGGGGGGGGGCAATGGAAGGCTAAGACGCACCTCCAGATAGCTCGTCAAAAAAATCCGTTCAAAAAACTGAGCAAAAACGCAAAATCATTGATTGTTACCCACTTCGTGAAGAACATAAACGTCGCGGTAATCACGGAACAAAATATTTCAAAATATATACGGTTTCGACAGTGGTTAAACCGAAAGTCAAGAAAAGCGAGGCACCTGAGGACAGGCCTAGAGACCTCGAGCGCGCCTTGCTCAGAGGCCTCGGAGGCTGATGACAACACTGTGGAGGAACCCTCTAATAAGACGGTGCTCGCGGCCTTCGCTGCTCTAAGCGCAGATGTGAACCGGATCAGATCAGAGGTGTGTGCCACCATAGAAAACCGCATCACAGAAGTTTCTGCTACCATCAGGGGCGAGATTTCATCACTTAATGAAAACGTCCAGAAATCTATCTCTGAGCTGAGAGGCATATCAGCAGTATACGAGGGACCGCACTAAAAGAACTGGAAGAAAGCTCTTTTTCCCACTCCGACATCCTCTCCACACTGCAATCTACAGTGGATTCATCTGACAACTAAAGTTAAAAACATCTGGATGAAAAATGTGAGGACCTCGAGGCGCGATCCAGACGGAATAATATTAGGATTATAGGAATACCGGAGGGAAAAGAGGGGCCTCGGCCCAGAGAGTTCATCTCACAACTCCTATCCGAAACGCTGTCTCTGCCGGAGCAACCCACTGATAGATCGCGTAACACAGGAACCGAGACCAAAAACGCCGCCAGAAACCGAAACCAGAGGACCCCCCACGACCCTTCATCTTAAGACTTCACTACTACCACGTCCGTGAGGAAATACTACGCAGGGCCATAGAAAAGAATAAACTGGAATACCAAGGGTGGAAAATACACATATTTCCAGATTTCCCTCCCTCTGTGGTCAAACAGAGAGCGGCGTTCACTAAAGTTAGAGAAATGTTACGAGGAAGATCAGACGTCAGATACGGACGGTGGTTTACCTGCCAGGCTGATGGTGACTCACGGAGGAGTGAAAATGTCGTTCACCGACCCAAAGGAAGCTCAAGATTACGCTGAGAAACATTTTGGACAGCCACAATAGATATTGACAGAGGAAGTGACACATCAGGTGGCCCAGCTAAATGGACAGAGCAGTTATACTAACATACGGGTTCAATCCATCGAAAGATGGTGAGACTGTGCGTTAGGCCACACATTGTTTTATACCGTACAGCATAAATGTTTTTGTTTTATTTAAATTAATCTGACGAGCTATTTGAGAAGCTCTAGTTACTAAGGTTAACAGTAACAGCTCAGGGAAGTAATAGTTTTTTGGTTAGACTAATTTCTTTTCTTATTTATTTTCTCTCATTAACCTTTTTTTTTAACACTTCCCGAAGTACTTCGTGCCATATGTTTGTTTAGTACTGGCTAGAAATGTTCTTATTCTTATTCTTTGTTGTCTCAGTTTGTTCTAGAGGGTTTAAAAGAGTTTATAGGATGGGGAGGGGGGGGGGTGGGACTTAGCCGTCTAACTACTATAAAATCACAATTTGAAAGTGTACTAATTGGAACAGCTATTTACTCTCTATTTTTTCTTCTGATATGCCTATACAAAATGATCTGAATACAAGAGAAGGAAGGAGGGGTGTAACCTTAGCTAGCTGGAATGTGCGTGGACTTAACCCAATTAAAAGAGGTAAAATCTTTGCCCATCTTAAATGTTTGGCACCAGATCTAATCTTTTTTTTACAGGAAACCCACTTGAAAAAAGACTCTCATATCAGGTTAAGGTGTAAATGGATTAATAATGTTTACCACTCATCATTTAATTTTAAAGCAAGTGGTACAGCAATTATGATAAGGAAAGGTGTTCCCTTCATTCACAAAGATACAATATCTGATAAGGAAGGTTGATTTCTGATTGTAACTGGGGAAATATATTCTACACCTCTCACCTTGAACATATACGCTCCAAATATAGACAATCCATCATTTTTTCAGAAGGCAATGTCTCTTATACCAGATTTATCCCAAACGAACTTGATTATTGCAGGGGACTTCAATTGCGTATTAGATCCGTATTTAGACAGATCTTCCACTCGCAGAGCAGAGAAGAGTAATTCAAGTGGTCTTTCTTAATACATTTATCAACGATACTAATCTGTCTGACATTTGGAGAATAGCCAACCCGACTAGCAGAGATTACTCCTTTTATTCTGCAAACACATAACTCTTACAGCAGGATAGATTATTTTCTTATAGATGCAAAACTAACACCTTATGCTGTAAATCCGAAATACCACAACATTTTGATCTCAGATCACAGTCCCCTTACGTGTACTCTGAATATTCAAAACATTGTGAAGCCACAGACGAACTGTAGGCTAAACCCTCTTTTTATTAACCGAAAAAGAGTTCTGTGATTATCTAAAATCTCAGATATCCCTTTATTTACTAATGATAATTCAGAAACCACCCCTTCTGTTCTATGGGAGGCATTCAAAACATTTATTAGAGGCTCTGTAATTTCATTTGAAGCATCTAGAAGGAAAACGAACAAAGCTAGATTACTCGAACTAGACAACCAAATTAACCTCCTGGATAAAGAGAACGCCAAAACTCCCTCTTTCTGTTGAAGAGTTAAAAAGGTGATTACTTCACTCAAAAGTAATAAAGCTCCAGGCCCTGATGGCCTTCCAGATGAGCTGTATAAAAAATTTAATGTAACCCTGTGCCCATATCTACACAGGGTGTTCACTCAAGCCCACATGGATGGTGTCCTACCTCCTACTTTAACAGAAGTGGTTATTACAGTGATACATAAAAAGGGTAAGGACCCAGAAGAGGTTGGCTCTTTTCGACCTATTTCTTTATCAAACCAAGATGGGAAATTATTTTCTAAAAATTTTGGCCAATAGATTGAGCCCCCTCTTAGATAAATTAGTACATCCAGGACCAAACTGGTTTTATACCAGGTAGAAATTCTTTTTTCAATCTTAGACGTTTATTTAATATCATGTATGCTACTAATAGACGACAAGAAGAATTAGCCATCCTTTCACTCGATGCTGAGAAGGCATTCGACCAAGTCGAGTGGCCGTATCTATTTGAAATTTTAAAGAGATTTAATTTGGAGAAAAATTCATATCAATGGTAAAGCTCCTTGACAACAACCCCTGTGCACAGATACTGACTAATCAAATATTGTCCCACCGTTTCAGACTGCATAGAGGAACGAGACAAGGGTGCCCTCTTTCCCCCTTAATTTTTGCTTTCGCAATCGAACCCCTTGCCGTGAGTATCCGCTCAGACCCTCTAATTCATGGTTATAATACACAAAAATCTATAAACAAAATCTCATTATATGCCGATGATGTTTTATTATTATCTCTCAACCCCAAGTAACAACCTCACAGATACTCGATAAAATAAATTCATTTGGGACCTTTTCTGGTTACAGGATAAATTGGAATAAAAGCGAGCTAATGCCCATGCAGGTGCAGAATATTGCCTGGTTACAGAACCTCCCTTTTAGTGTATCTTCAGAAAAATTCACGTATTTAGGAATTCAGATTACAAAATGCCATTCTAATTTATTTAAGGAGAATTTCCATCACTGCTATCTAAATTACAATCAAACATACAGTTCTGGAAGACCTTGCCAATATCATTACTTGGCAGAGAGTGAATGCTATCAAAATGATTTTCTTGCCCCAATTACTATATTTATTTCAGAACATTCCAGTGTTTCTCCCCAAATCTTTCTTTAAAAAAACTGACTCGATTGTGCTCCCTTTCTTATGGGACTACAAAACCCACAGAATAGGCTAGAAACACCTCTGCAAATCTAAAATAGAAGGAGGGTTGGCACTCCCGAATCATATTACTGGGCCTCACATATCAAGATTATGGCGTACTGGCTGGATAACACTGCTACCCCACCAAACTGGCTCGAATTAGAACAAGAGGCATGCCAGCCTAACTCTATAGGTGCCATTTCTTCTGGCACCTTACACTATTGAGAAGTCTTTGTACAATAGCAACGTGATGATCCATAGTACAGTGCGTATTTGGAAAAAAATCAAATCACACTTTAAGTTGAAACCCATATCTTATGCATTACCTATCACTGGAAACCCTACGTTTCCTCCATCCATTCTTGATAATACTTTTAATCTCTGGATGAACAGAGGCATCCATACAATAGGAGAGTTATATATTAATGGCATTTTTGCATCCTTTGCACAATTACAGAGTAAATATAATATACCTGGGTAGTAGTTTTTTTAGATACTTGCAAATTAGAAACTATGTAAGAAAATATTTGCAAAAATTTTGAGACCTTCTCAGGCTCTTGTCTTGATCGATGCCTCCGACCCATGTCTTGCTCAGAAAAATTGGATATCTTATATTTATGACACTTTGCAGTCTATTTAGTCCAGTGATCTCCACTTCCATAAAAACAAAATGGGAGGAAGAAATGGGCACTGTGACCCCAGACCCTCTATGGGAAAAGAGTTTGGAACATACTCATCGCTGTTCTAATAATGCTAGGCACTGCCTAATCCACTTTAAGATTCTACATCGTCTTCACTATTCTAAGGAGAGGTTACAACAAAATATACCCTGAGATATCCCCTCTATGCGACAGATGCCTTGTTGCAGAAGACACGTTGCTTCACAGCTTCGTTCTGTGTCCCAAGGTTAAGATTTTTTGGTTTAATATCTTCAGTTTAATTTCTAGGATACTCAAAATACAATTGGAGCCTAATCCACACATTATTATTTTAGGAATTTCAGACGATATTAAAAGGTTAAACAACTACCAACAATGCTTCCTGTCCTATAGTCTCATCACCGAAAAGAAGCTACTTCTCATGCATTGGAAAAATAAAAGAAACACACCTCCACAAAGATATGGCTTAGTGATCTTACCAACACTCTCTACTTAGAGAGAATAAAATATATTCTTATGGATAAACTCCCACACTTTGGAAAAAGTGTGGTCACCTCTCATTCACTATCTCACACCTGGCAGTGGAAATTAATGTTTCCCTCTAACTATAATATAGTAGTATTTTGATGGAAGGATAAGGCTGGGTAGGGTGGGGAAGAGGGATTATTTAGGTGTTTTTTTTTTTTTTTTTCTGTACTCTGTATGTCTATCTGTTGATTCTGTTCTTCTTTTACCATTGTTGTATGTTCTAAAAACAAAAAAAGAGGACAGTAGGTCCTAACTGCATATATTTCTATGTGGATATACATTATACTCTTGTGTATGATGTAGATAATATAACGATATGAATATGTGCTCTAATAAAAATATTTGAAAACAAAAAACTGAGAAAATCTATCATTTTAATGGAAAAATAATTTGATTTTAAATTTCATGGCATCAACACATCTCAAAAAAGTTGCCGTCTAAGGGCCCGAAGATCACGGGCATCCAGTATGGTTTTCCGGCCTTGACCGTTACGCACAGAGATTGTTCCAGATTCTCTGAATCTTTGGATGATATTATGCACTGTAGATGATGATAACTTCAAACTCTTTACAATTTTTCTCTGATAAACTCCTTTCTGATATTGCTCCACTATTTTTTCACCGCAGCATTGGGGGAATTGGTGATCCTCTGCCCATCTTGACTTCTGAGAGACACTGCCACACTGAGAGGCTCTTTTTATACCCCAATCATGCTGCCAGTTGACCTAATAAGTTGCAAACTTTTCCGGGCTCTTATTGCTATCTGTCCCAACTTTTTTGGAATGTTTAACTCTCATGAAATCCAAAATGAGCCAATATTTGGCAAGACATTTCAAAATGTCTCACTTTCAACATTGGATATGTTATCTATATTCTACTCATAAATATAAGTTTATGAGATTTGTAAATTATTCCATTCCTTTTTTACTCACAATTTTTACAGTGTCCCAACTTTTTTGGAATCTGGTTTGTATTATACAATTTCTAATGTCAGTACCATTCAATTCAAATAAGGGCTATTTCTTCATAGGAAAAGTAGTTCAACTAAAAACTGTCTGGAAGTTATATAAACTTTTAATGGATACATTCCATACATTCCATTAGAAGGAATTCTTACGCTATCAGAATCTCACCTCTATCTAGTTATTTTGCCAGTCAAAGTCGGTGAAGTCTCTCATGACGGCAACAACACGTGGGTTCATATATGATGTCTTACGTTTTACTTTTTTCCCACTTTTCCTGCTTGTCTGGACCTTGCTACTGCACTTGCCGGACTCAGGATTAATCCTGACAAGGAACCTGAAAGAAATGATAATGAAAGTTCATATTTTAGATTCATCTTGCTGTTTTGATGAACATGTAAGTTATATGGTGTTTTCCATCTCAGAATACAAATGTAAATTTTTTCACAACTTCAAAATGTCATGCTTTTCCCCTAATGTTTGTAGTGTAATAGGTAGAATGTCATATGGCCCTACCCACATGCAAGTTTTTTTATTTCACTAGGTCACTGCTACAAGCAAACATTTCTAGGAGAAATGCAGGAAAGTAAATGTAAAACAATAAATTTTACATACAATATGTACTTTACCTCTGAACAAACTCCAGCGTTGTGGCTGCTTCCACCTGATATTCAATATTTAACACATAAAAACTGGCAAACAAGACTACCAAGGCAGTTGTGAAATCTGGAATGGGAGGAGAATGTGGGATTACAACACGTCCCTCTATGGACAGCATCCACTTGTTCGCAGACCACACAGTTTCTCCTGCAATAATCAAACATAAAACAACAATTGAGCAATATTGTGATTTCAGCTGACCCTTTTCACTTTTGTCCTGTGAGGAATTGAAATGGGGCCGCATGACATCCGGTACTTTATTTGGAAAGCAGTGCTGTCAGAGTTGTCTTATTGTATTTGCCAATGTACACTTAATTGTATTTATCTTCAAAAGCTGCTTTCATCTAATTAAGAGTTTCACCTAGCAAAATGAGCCTTGGGGTGATGGGAAGGGAGAAGTGTGCCTCAGCATCAGCAGGAGCTGTAGTCACCTATGAGTATTACAAATAAGATTAATAAACAAATAATGGTCTCAACATGATCATGTATCAGTTATGTGCAAGCCAACCAAACAATTCAAGCCTACTTTACAAGATTTAAAAAAAGGAACTGAAAATGTACACATTTTCTCAAAAATATTTACAACATACTTCCAAAAAGACAAATAGTGACAAAAAACTTACATCAGCAAGGAGAATAGGACTGTCCTCTGGCTCTTTGAAATATGCCATCATGACCAGCATTCCTCTCGGTCATCCTTGAAGTCTTCTTTCAACAACAACAGTTTTAACTTTTTTACTCCACTTCAAAATCTGAACATGGAAGAAACTCCCCTTTTTATGCAGGTCATTGTTCAATCTTGAGTGCGGTTCAGTGCCAGTGAGGGTAGTAAAGTGGGGACAGTAAGAACTTAAAAGACAGGAGAAATGGTCACTTCTTACTTATGTCAATAATGCTGAGGGGTGGATCTGAATTTATGTCCTCTTGCTGTTTTGCATATGTGATTGTCATTAGCTCCTTTACTGTCCCTCTCTCAGTTGCCCTTGAATCAACGATGACTCTGATTCAGGTGAAGAGGTGGCTGATTCAAGACTCGAGTCTGCATACAGATAAAACAAAAGGATACACAGAACAAAAAAGGAAATTTAAGTGACAAAATATTTGAAAAATTATATAATATTTGGGGACTCCAGTAATCTGCAATACTGTCCACGGTCACACGGACACACATAGTGAGTATCATTAGAGTTTTGTAGACAGTGTACTGCCATGTCCACTACAGGCACTGACTAATACTACTCAACAACAAAATGTACACATGACTGATTAATCAGAATGAGCACAATTTTTCCAAATATGTGTAAATTTTGTTGAACTACTACAACCATGCATCTTTTGTACATTTCCCTTTTATAACAGATGTTGTTTCAAGAATATCAAAGGTGGAATTTCAAGAGTTTCAATAGTCCTTTGACACTGACAGCATTCTGAATGCCAGTCTGGTGAAGCTGGTCATCAGGACTTAGTTGTTTCTCATTTGAAGCACTGGAGGAAATAAGCTGCCAGCATGTAAATATGGTTGAAGGAACTGGTGTCTTTCAGATAAAGTACTGCAGAGATTTTTAAAGTTGTGAAGTTTCCCTGCATATTGCTTAAAATAGCTGTGCTTGCTTTCGAAGTGCAATGTCCACAGTCGAAAAAGAGGACCAAAATGGAGAATGAGCTCTGGGTAGTGGACAAGGTAATGATGTGTTTGGGTTGCAGTGTTTTCCCTGGGTTAGTTGGAGGTATTCCTCAATTAGAACCTTAAGAAATGCTACTTGGTTAGTATTTGCTCTTTGTTGCACATATTAGATCAACAACCTCCCTCAGCTTGAGACACAACTGCCAAACATCATCTTCAAGTGGAGTTTCAATCCTGTCCCCAATCATTAAAGGAAGGAGATGTAAGAGACAACAGTTTTAAGCAGCATGCCCTCCAAGTTTCACACCATCTGGCCGTATCTCACATGGTTTGTTGTTAGCATCCCTGTCTTTGTATGGAAAAATTGATATAATCCTGTTTTACTGGCAATAAGTGAATTGTTTTCTCAGCTGTCACCAAGTGCTTTATGTACAAAGCTAGATCAGCAGGAACAATTCACTCAAACAGTTAGGGAGGTCTGGCTGACAAGTGAAAGTGAAACATTTGCCAAGTATGATGACCCATACTCTGAATTGGTGTTATGCATTTAACCTATCCAAGTGCACACACACAGCAGTGAGAAGTGAACACACAGTGAACACACACCCAGAGCAGTGGGCAGCTATATATATCCAGTGCCCAGGAAGCAGTTGGGGGTTCAGTGCCTTGCTCAAGGGCACTTCAGTTATGGGTATTGAGGGTGGAAGAGAGCGCTGTTCAATGATGCTTGTGCCACAGCGTTCTTGTAAGTTTCTACCGATCTGACAGGACCTGATTTTGTTGGTGTTTGCTGGAAGGATTCCCTGTCGGAGGCAGTACCTACAAAAAAAAAAATCGGCTTTTACTGAAGTTTTCAGTAAATCCTCCAATGCAGTGTGACCCTTTCAAGTCATGAACTGCAGCAGAAAACACCTCTTTTGGCCAAAAAATTTGAAGTCCTCCTCCCTACACAACAATACATTCTGCAATGGATCAACAAAAGACCTATTGTGTGTTGCTATCTCTGCTAGTGTCATATACACTGCTAAAATCGTATGTCTCTTTCTGCCGGATCCTAGAGGATTAGCAACTTTAAATGAATCTTGATTCAAGATAATGGATACTGAGGATGGTGATTCCTGTAACAATGTATTGTTTTGATGACTTTACCATCTCTCAGGTATTCCAGCACATATTGGGTTGTTGGTGTGTCTATTTTTGCTAGGATATACTGCTCTTGAGCTGAGGTCTGAGAGAGTAATCCCTTCACTGTATCTTTAATGGACACATACTGGCCATATCTCTCTTTTCCATTTGCACTAATACCCATACTGTTACGACAGCCATCGGAGGGCACTTTCACCCAAATACTGACATTCTCATGGACTACATTAACCAGCGGCCCTGTACCTCGGACTAATCACCACCAGGTGTTCCTCATTCCACGCCCTATTTAAGCTGCAGCCAAAACACACACACAGTGCGAAGTCTTGTTTAAACTGTCTCACATTTCTGAGCTTTTATCCCTGGCTGCCTTTCCGTGTATTACCTTGGACTGTTCTGATCCTGATGATTCTCTGCTGCCTGCCTTTACTGACCCCTTTGCTCTGCCCACGACCTGTCTACTGTCTGCCGCCTGCCCCGATTCAAGCCTGGTAATCGACCCTGTCCTTGATTGTCTCTGATATCGCTGACGCTGTTGTCTGAACCCTGCCTGTTCTCACTACGAGTTAATAATAAACATTGCACATGGATCTGAATGTCTCTGACTCCTCGTTACACCTACAAACTGGGGTTGGATCAACATATTTGAATTTACTCTTGAAGAAGGATTTTCCTGTCTGATCAGTTCTAAATACTCCCGTCGATGCCTAATATTATTTTCAGGGACACTTAACTTTGTTAATTCCTGATCCGTTTAGGCAAAAGATGGGCTGTGCTGTAACTGTGCACCTAATGGATCTCTCCAATTAGCTTCTGAATCACACTGGCTGGCAACAGCATTTTAGCTTGCATTTTAAGATAAAACAAGGCCAGGTTGTTCATAAAATCATTCTCATCTACTAACTCATTACTTGCATGATCTCCATCCAACTCCTCCACTTCAACATTAGCAATACTTTTCCCCCAATCCAAGCCTGTGTGAGTCTTTTCATTGTTGATGAGGTAGCTATGCTTACAGTGGCAGTATAGATGCAGTGAGATTTCATTTTATGTTTGCGACTTACATGTGAGGAGAACGATGAACGGTCCAGCAACAGATAAGGACAGCAGTTTGTAAGTGTTTTGCCTCGTTTCATCATTAGACTACTGCGTGATCATCGTTGCTAGGAAAACTTTGCTTTATTTACTGTGTGTCTTACCCTGGTAAATACGTGCTGAAGTGGCGCTTGGTTTTGCGTTTGCCTATCGCGGGACTGGCCAGTTTCGGTCTGCTAAATAGGGAGGCGTGACCAGCTGACTTTAATCACAGGTAATCAGGCAAATATATAAGAGGTAGGTTTCACCGCGGCATCCATCGACTCTACCTGCGCAACTCCTCCGAGCGAGCAAAGACACCGACAGGGCACTTGATTATTGCTTTTACTCCCCTTTAATTTTTTTATAGCTTGTCCTCAAATACTTATTTTGGTCACTATGTGCTTTCAGATCTCTACTATCACTACTAACACTCGGAGAGCACGCTATGTGCACCGAAGGAAGGCCTGCCCGACAAATCTACGGCCTGTCCCTCTGACCTCTACTACTACGCTCTCTGTTCCAGTTGATCTCTGGAACTGCCAGTCTGCTGTTAACAAAGCAGACTTCATTTCTTCTATTGCTACTCATTCCGGTCTCAACCTCATGGCTCTGACTGAGACTTGGATCAAACCTGAAGACACTGCCACTCCCGCAGCCCTCTCCACTAATTTCACTTGTTCGCACACCCCCTCGTATGACTGGGAGAGGTGGAGGTACTGGTCTCCATATGTCGAAAGATTGGAAATTGATCTTCAACAACTATCACCTACAGGTAAAACGGTTCATTTGAATCACATGCTATTACTGTAACCCAGCCTGTTAAAATCCACTTTGTGGTCATTTATCATCCTCCAGGTCAATTGGGAAACTTCTTGGAGGAGTTGGATGTGCTGCTATCAAACTATCCTGAAGATGGTACCCCTCTGGTACTGCTTGGTGACTTCAACATTCACCTAGATAAACCACAGGCTGCTGACTTCAACACTCTGCTCGCCTCATTTGATCTCAAGCGAGTGTCCACTACAGCGATTCACAAATCAGGCTACCAACTGGACCTCATCTACACGCGCCTTTTGCTCCGTGGACAACTCTTTAGTTGCTCCACTGCACACCTCAGACCACTTCCTCATTACTGCTAACCTAGCACTTACTCCTGAAGCGGCACATGCTCCAACGCAGGTAACCTTTCGGCGGAACCTACGCTCACTCTCTCCATCTCGCCTATCCTCTGTGGTTTCATCCTCACTTCCTTCGCTCTCGCAGTTTTCAGCTCTGGACACGAACAGTGCTACGGACACTTTTTGCTCCACTCTAACCTCTTGCTTGGACAACTTTTGCCCACTGTCGTCTAGACCAGCACGCACCACCCCATCTGCCCCCTGGCTGTCCGATGTTCTCCGGGAACATCGCTCTAAACTCAGGGCTGCAGAGAGGAAATGGCATAAATCAAGAAACTCTACCGACCTCAGTGTGTTTCAGTCTCTCCTCTCTTCCTTCTCTATAAATGTCTTCACTGCTAAAACATCATACTACCACAACAAAATTAACAACTGTTGTGATGCTCAGACACTCTTCAAAACTTTCTCTTCTCTTCTTAATCCACCTCGACCTCCTCCTCCATCTACTCTTACAGCTGACGACTTTGCAGTTTTCTTCACAAATAAGACAAGAACCATCAGTGACCAGTTCTCCACACCGCAAACTGAGGATAACTTCACAACGACTAATGCACACTCTCTTTCCTCCTTCTCTGCACTCTCAGAGACGGACGTTTCCAAACTTATCCTGTCCAGTCATCCTACTACTTGCCCACTTGATCCGATCCCCACTCACTTTTCTTTCAAGCGATTTCTTCTTCAGTCATACCTTCACTTACTCACATTATCAACTCCTCTCTTCACTCTGGAACATTTCCCTCAGCATTTAAGCAGGCTCGGGTAAGCCCACTGCTGAAGAAACCATCTCTAAATCCAGCACTTCTAGAAAACTACAGACCGGTATTCCTTCTTCCATTCATTGCAAAGACACTTGAACAAGCTGTGTTCAACCAGCTCTCTATGTTTCTTGTACAGAACAACCTCCTGGACAGCAACCAGTCTGGCTTCAAAAGCAGCCACTCAACTGAGACTGCCCTGCTCTCGGTTACTGAAGCCCTGCGACTGGCAAGACCAGCTTCAAAATCCTCAGTACTCATTTAGCTGGACCTGTCTGCTGCTTTTGACACTGTTAATCACCAGATTCTCCTGTCCACCCTCAGAAAGATGGGCATCTCTGGAACTGCACTCCAGTGGTTTAAGTCCTACCTTTCTGATAGATCCTTCAGGGTGTCTTGGAGGGGTGAAGTTTCTAAGTCACAACAACTTGCTACTGGGGTTCCTCAAGGCTCAGTACTCGGTCCACTTCTCTTCTCCATCTACATGACATCACTAGGATCTGTCATTCAGAAGCATGGCTTTTCCTATCACTGCTACGCTGATGACACTCAACTCTACTTCGCATTCCAACCAGATGACCCAATGGTAGTTGCTCGCATTTTCAGCCTGTCTGAGTGACATTTCTAGCTGGATGAATGACCATCACCTTCAGCTCAACCTTGCTAAGACTGAACTGCTGGTGATTTCAGCTAACCCATCGTTTCATCACAACTTCTCTATACAGCTGGGTTCGTCAACCATAACTCCTTCCAGGACAGCCAGAAACCTAGGAGTTGTGATGGATCATCAGTTAAGCTTCACAGACCATATTGCTACAACAACCCGGTACTGAAGATTTGCCTTTTTAATTCAATTCAATTCAAGTTTATTTGTATAGTGCTTTTTACGATACAAATCATTGCAAAGCAACTTTACAGAAAATTAGGTTTCTACAATATTTAGTAGTAGCTTATCAGTGGTGACTGTCAGTTTATTTGCATACGGCAGAAATGTTTTTTACGATACAAATCAGACATAAAACAAACAGACGATTAACACTATTAACAGCAATTATGCAATCAAACTTATAGCAAAGTGTGGTAGTTCTGTATGTTGTCTCTGGGTTAGCATCATCTGAGGTCCTCTGAGGGGCTGGCATCATCTCTTCTCAGGTGTTCTGGATCCAGACTGGAGCTTGTGTAAATCCTAGTTACCACGGGATGTAGCTCCCATGGCAAAACAGAGAAACAAATAGAGACATAATTAGCGTAGCTGCTGTTCCAGCCAAGTAAAATTAATTAGTTTAACCCAAGCTAAAGAATAATAATGCGCATTTGATCAGATATATAACTACAGTCCAAAATTATGAGATGCATTATTTGAATGCTTGGCCAAAGAGGGTGTGTTTTTAATCTAGATTTTAAACAGAGAAAGTGTGTCTGAACCCCGAACATTATCAGGAAGGCTATTCCAGAGTTTGGGAGCCGAATGCAAAAAAAGCTCTACCTCCTTTAGTGGACTTTGCTATCGTAGGTACTATCAAAAGTCCAGCGTTTTGTGACCTTAGGGAGCATGATGGATTGTAGCATGGTAGAAGACTAGTTAGGTATGCAGGAGCTAAACCATTAAGGGCCTTATAAGTAAGTAATAATATTATGTAACTTATATGGAACTTAATAGGTAGCCAGTGCAAAGACTGTAAAATTGTGTTAATATGATCATATTTTCTTGACCTGGTAAGGACAATTGCATTTGGATTGCATTTTGGATTACCTGTAGCTTGTAGAAGTTTCATCTGGTCTTGTTGAGATATATAGTTGAGTATCTCCAGCATAACAGTGGAAACTAATCCCGTATTTTCTAATAATATTACCCAAGGGGCAAACATATATATTGAAAATAGCAGAGGACCTAGGACAGATCCTTGTGGCACTCCATATTTTACTGGTGATAAATGAGATGACTCCCCATTTAAATAAACAAAGTGGTAGGGATCGGACAGGTAGGATCTAAACCACCTTAAACCCTGCCCTTGAATACCTGTATAGATTTGTAATCAATGTATGAGTATGTCATGATTTATGGTGTCGAACGCAGCACTAAGATCCAGTAAAACTAACAATGAGATGCAGCCTTGGTCTGACGCAAGAAGCAAGTCATTTGGTAATTTTAACAAGTGCAGTTTCTGTGATATGGTGGGGCCTGAAACCCGACTGAAAATTCTTCATAGAGATAATTTTTTTGCAGGAAGGAGCACAATTGAGCAGACACAACTTTTTCTAAAATGGTGGACAGAAATGGAAGATTTTGAAATGGGTCTGTAATTTGGCAGTTCACTAGGATATTGTTGTGGTTTCTTAATAAGAGGCTTAATAACTGCCAGCTTGAATGGTAACAGCTCTTTCAGTAATTTAGTGGGTACGGGTTCTAATAAACATGTTGTCGGTTTAGATGCAGTGATAAGTTTATTTAGCTCTTCCTGGTCTATAGTTGTAAAGCACTGCAGTTTATCTTTGGGGTGCGATGGATAAAAACTAAAGTATTAGACGCTGTAGAATCTACATTTGTTATTGTATTTCTGATGTTATCTGTTTTTATCAGTGAAGAAATTCATAAAGTCATTACTATTTAACTGTGAGGGAATATTTAGATTGGGTGGCGTCTGGTTATTTGTTAATCTAGCCACTATGCTAAATAAAAACCTTGGATTGTTTTGGTTGTTTTCTATGAGTTTGTGGATATGCTCAGCCCTGGCAGTTTTTAGAGCCTGTCTATAGCTGGACATACTGTTTTTCCACGAAATTCTAAAAACTTCCAAGTTAGTTTTTCTCCATTTGCGCTCAAGACTATGTTCCAAGTTAGTTTTTCTCCATTTGTTATTGTTGTTATGTGGTAATGTAAGTTTTTCTATAACCTTTTTCAATTTGATGGGGGCAACAGCTTCTAATGTATTAGAGAAGATAGTGCCCATGTTGCCAGTCATTTTGTCTAGTTCATGTGTATTTATGGGTACACAGAGCAGTTGAGATAAATCAGGCAGGTTATTTGCGAATCTGTCTTTGGTGGCTGGAACAATAGTTCTGCCCGGACGATAACGCGAAGCTATATAGTTATTATTATTAATACGCAGAATGCACGATACAAGGAAATGGTCAGTAACATCATCACTTTGAGGTACGATATCTATATCAGTAAGATCAATTCCATGCTATATAATTAAATCTAGCGTATGATTAAAACGATGAGTGGGACCGGTGACATTTTGCTTTACTCCAAAACAGTTTAATAAGTCAGTAAACGCAAGTCCTAATGCATCATTTGTATTATCAACGTGAATGTTAAAATCTCCGAAAATTAGTGCTTTATCAATGGTAACCAACAGGTCTGAGAGGAAAATCTCCAAATTCTTTTAGGAATTCTGTATATGACCCCTGGTGGTCTATACACAGTAGCTAGAGCAAGAGATACGATAGATTTTTTTTGCATATCTGACAGTGTAACGTTAAGTAGAAGTATTTTGAATGATTTAAACATGTATCCTGTTTTCTGGTTAACATTGAGAATATCACTATATATTGTTGCAACACCTCCTCCACAACCAGTCTGACGGGGCTCATGTTTTTAACAGTAGTTTGGTGGAGTAGACTCATTTAGACAATATAATCATTTGCTAACGTAGCACGGACATGTCAGATGATGGATTCTCCGACGATCACAGCGTCGTGTTCCGTCTCGCGGAGGGGAGCGAAGTGGTTCTGTGTGGAGATCTCGAAGACCGGAGGGGGAGAGGTCATCGCCGTGGGCCTGGCTCGCGTCCTCCGCTGCGGAGTGCACCCAGGGTCCGTGGTGTCCCGGCACCGGAGTCAAGGACATCTGGGCAGATCGTGTCCTGGATGCACCCGGCCTGTGCAGAAAAACACACGGGGTAGAGGTGGTGGACTTGTGTGAGCGTCAGCCCGGGAGGTTTTCCAGCGCCGCTCTTTCTTCCCTTTCTCAGCTCGGCCTGCCTCTGCTCCTGGACCCATATCTGCTTCTCCATGGCCTCCAGCTCGAGTTGCACTGAATGCAGCTCGAACATGTCATCACCTGCACTCAAAGGACGTTAGACGCCATTAAAGCAAGTAGTTTTTATTGTTTAATTGATATTGTGTTTTTTTAGAGTATTAGCAATCCTCCAGCTCGAGTTGCAAACCACGCTGGAGATGCTAATGGGCTATAAGCTACTAGCGGACTCAGGAAATCAAAATAAACTAGTGATAACAAGGCAATCTGATTGTTTTTGTTGTAGAATACGATAGAGGATATATTCACATGCTATAGAAACGAAAATGATGGTGTATAAAATAGATTTCAAGAATAAAAAATAGACGATAAAGAAATAACATGACGGAGCTCAAACTAGAGGCATACGGCAACAACAAACAGGAAGTATTTAATGGGGAAACATGAAACTGGAAATTGTGACAAATGTGGTCATGCAGAGTCAGTAGAACATGTACTTATGGAGTGTGATGCATATGGAGGAGCAAGATTTCAACTAAGTCAAGCATTAGGATCGTTTGGAATAAATAATTTGTCACTTCAGGTTCTGTTAGGAAATGGACCAAAAAAATCAAGAATATTTCATGAAGTAATTATTTTCTTAAAAGAAACAAGACTGATAAAATATAATTTGGGATACAGATATGTTAAATAAAGTGTTATTTTTTATTATCAATTTTTTTTTCATTTTTATATTTTTTTTCAATCATTATGCGCTCCACACTCCTTTCCAGTAGGTGGCGGGAATGCACTATTTAAGTTGGTTTGCCAACCGCCATTAACACCTGAAGAAGAAGAAGAAGAAGAGTTTCTCTGTCTGCTGTTTAAATGTCTTTTAGCTACTGTGTATGCCTGTTGATTCTATATCTGAAGAATTCTCCTGCGTCTTCTAACTCCTTCCTGAGTGTAATGTGACAGAACAGCAGACCAAGAAAAGCAAGCGGCACCAATTTTACGAAGTGTTTCGTTTTGTTTTTCCCACTCGTTCTGCCATGCTTCAATGGAAGAACAGGCAATGTTCATCTCACTGGCTCAAGCGAGCCCAGACCCCATTGACTTCCAAGGAAGGGCTCTCGTTCCCGAGTATAGCCCATGGAGGACTCCCGATCCCCAGTTCAGTCCAGGACTTCTCCCCCTCCGGTCTTTGAGATCTCCACCCGGAACCGCTTTGCTCCCCTCCGTGAGATGGAACGAGATGCTGGGATCATCGGGAGACTCTATCGTCTGACACGTCCATGTTACATTAGCCGAAGGTAAAGTGCACACTCACTGTTTTTGTTGTGCTTGTGTTCTTGATGTTTCTGCGCAGATACCCACAATCCTGAAGGCCGACGAGAGCCCCGGAGCAGTCGTGCTTCACGCCGGGGTTAACGACATCACGCTGCGCAGACGGAGACACTGAAGAGGACTTCAGGAGCCTGATCGAGACAGTTCGCAGCACGACGCCGGCGGCTATGATCATCGTGTCAGGACCACTCCCCACGTCAAGTCACCTTTATTTATATAGTGCTTTAAACAAAAAAGATTGCGTCAAAGCAATTGAACGACATTAATTAGGAAAACAGTGTGTCAATAATGCAAAATGACAGTTAAAGGCAGTTCATAATTGAATTCAGTGATGTCATCATGCAGCTCAGTTCAATTTAAATAGTATCTGTGCAATAACTTGCAATCAAGTCAACGATATCGCTGTAAATGAAGTGTCCACAACTAAGCAAGCCAGAGGCGACAGTGGCAAGGAACCAAAAACTCCATCAGTGACAGAATGGAGAAAAAAACCCTTGGGAGAAACCAGGCGCAGTCGGGGGGCCAGTTCTCCTCTGACCAGTACGAAACCAGCAGTTCAATTCCAGGCTGCAGCAAAGTCAGATTGTGCAGAAGAATCATCTGTTTCCTATGGTCTTGTCCCGGGTGGTCGTCTGAGACAAGGTCTTTACAGGGGATCTGTCTCTGGTGCTCTAGTTGTCCTGGTCTCCGCTGTCTTTCAGGGCTGTAGAGGTCCTTTCTAGGTGCTGATCCACCATCTGGGCTGGATACATACTGGATCCGGGTGACTGCAGTGACCCTGTGACTTGGAAACAGACTGGATCTGGTGGCTACGGTGACCTCGGAATAAGAGAGAAACAGACTAATATGAGCGTAGATTGGGTGTTATGGGAAGTGTTCCCGGTTCCGGTTTACCTAATTAATGCAGCCTAAAAATCCTTTAACGGATTTGGATATTAGAAGTTCATTAGTATGTTATGTGTAAGCCAGGTTAAAGAGATGAGTCTTTAATCTAGATTTAAACTGCAGAGAGTGTGTCTGCCCTCCCCGAACAATGTTAGGTAGGTTATTCCAGAGTTTGGGCGCTAAATAGGAGAAGGATCTGCCGCCCGCAGTTGACTTTGATATTCTAGGTATTTCTCTAATAATAATTGCCAGAGTTTTGAGAACGCAGCGGACGTGGAGGACTATAATGTAACAAGAGCTTGTTCAAATACTGAGGTGCTAAACCATTCAGGGCTTTATAAGTAATAAACAATATTTTAAAATCTATACGATGTTTGATAGGGGAGCCAGTGCATTGTTGACAGGACCGGGCTAATATGATCATACTTCCTGGTTCTAGTAAGAATTCAAGCTGCTGCATTTTGGACTAACTGGAGTTTGTTTACTAAGCGTGCAGAACAACCACCCAATGGAGCATTACAATAGTCTAACCTTGAGGTCATAAATGCATGGATTTTAACATTTCTGCATTTGACATTGAGAGCATAGGCCGTAATTTAGATATATATTATTTTTGAGATGGAAAAATGCAGTTTTACAAATGCTAGAAATGTGGCTTTCTAAGGAAAGGTTAATATCAAATAGCACACCTAGGTTTCCTAACTGATGAAGAAGATTTGACAGAGCAGCCATCGATTCTTAGACAGCGTTTCTAGGTCATTACACGCAGAGCTTTTAGGTCCTATAATTAACACCTCTGTTTTTGCAGAATTTAGCAGTAAGAAATTACTTGTCATCCAGTTTTTTTTATGTCGACTATGCATTCCGTTAGTTTTTTCAAATTGGTATGTGTCGCCGGGGCCGCGAAGAAATATAGAGCTGAGTATCATCAGCATAACCAGTGAAAGCTAACACCGTGTTTCCTGATGATATTTCCCAAGGGTAACATGTACAGCGTGAAGAGTAACGGCCCTAGTACTGAGCCTTGCGGTACTCCATACTGCACTTGTGAACGATATGATACCTCTTCATTCACTGCTACGTATTGATGGCGGTCATATAAGTACGATTTAAACCATGCTAATGCACCTTCCATTCATGCCAACAAAGTGTTCTAGTCTGTGCAAAAGAATGGTGTGGTCAATAGTGTCGAACGCAGCACTAGGATCCAATAGCACTAATAGAGAGATACAACCACGATCAGATGATCAGACCAGCAGGTCATTTTGTAAACTCTAAGGAGAGCAGTCTCAGTACTATGATACGGTCTAAATCCTGACTGGAAATCCTCACAGATGCCTTTTTTTTCTCAGAAGGAATATAATTGTGAGGATACTACCTTTTTCTAGTATCTTGGACAGAAAAGGGAGATTTGAGATCGGTCTATAATTAACTAGTTCATTGGGCCAAGTTTGTGTTTTTTTGATGAGAGGCTTAATAACAGCCAGTCTTGAAGGTTTTGGGGACATATCCTAATAACAATGAGGAATTAATAATAGTCAGAAGAGGGACTAACATACATGTTGTTGGTTTAGAAGATTTAACTAGTTTATACAATTCTTCCTCTCCTATAGAGAATGAGTGGAACTGTTTCTCAGGCGATCTATAGCATGCTATCTGATGCGATACTGTAGCTGACGGCTGCATGGTTACAATTTTATCTCTAATAGTATCGATTTTAGAAGTAAAGTAGTTCATAAAGTCATTACTGCTGTGATGTTGGGAAATGTCAACACTTGTTTGATGCTTTATTTTTCATTAATTTAGCCACTGTATTGAATAAATACCTGGGGTTGTGTCTGTTTTCTTCTAAAAGAGACTAAATGTAATCAGTTTTCATTAATTTAGCCACTGTATTGAATAAATAGGTTACTTTCCCTCCAAGCAATACGAAATACCTCTAGTTTTGTTTTCCTCCAGCTGTGCGCTCTCAATTTTCCTGGGCTGCTCTCTTTAGGGGTGCGAGTGTGCTCATTATACCATGGTGTCAGACTGTTTTCCTTAACCTTCCTTAAGCATAAAGGAGCAACTGTATTTAAAATGTTAGAAAAAGAGAAAGTCCATAGTTTCTGTTACATCATCGAGTTGTTCTGAGGTTTTGGATATGCTAAGGAATTGGGATACATCAGGAAGATTACTTACAAAGCAGTCTTTTGTGGTAGAAGTGATGGTTCCTACCATACTTGTAACAAGAAGTAGAATTTACAGTTTTAGCTATATGAAGTTTGCACAAAACTAAATAATGATCTGAGATATCATCGCTCGGCTGCATAATTTCAACACCATCAACATCAATTCCATGTGACAGTATTAAATCTAGAGTATGATTTCGACAATGAGTAGGTCCTGAGACGTGTTTGTCTAACCCCAAATAGAGTTCATAATGTCTATAAATGCTGATCCCAATGCATCTTTTTCATTGTCAACATGGATATTAAAAATCACCAACAATTAACAACTTTATCTGCAGCCAGCACTAACTCGGATGTAAAATCAGCAAACTCTTTAATAAAGTATGTATGGTGCCCTGGTGGCCTGTATACAGTAGCCAGCACAAACATCACAGGGGATTTATCATTAACAACTGTCAACTCATTCTTTAGTTAAAGCAGGGTAAACATTAAATCAGGCCAATAGTCTTTCAATAGTATTCTCCCAAGGTTTCAACATATGTCAACATTACTTGCTGATTTTGTCTCTGTACATTTACATCCAGATCCACATGGATACCAGAAAGTGGTGTGTGACAATCTATATCAATTTATAAAAGATTAGTTATTTTCTGTTGTGTAAATAGAGTTTAATCTACTGAACCTGGAACATCCCTTTAAATATGATTAACAATTAACTTTTTATCTGAAGCACTATAAATCAAGCACAGAAGAAAGTAAATCAGGACACTATAAAAAGAGCATGAGGGTCTGTGAGGATGACAGAGCAAGAGCTGAACATCAGTTGAAGAATGAAGGGTTTGTTATGTACACTGCTGCTGCTGGAAACCTTTGTGTTTGTGGTACAGCAGCAGGTAAATGGAGGACTCTCTGAGAATGAGATCAGTCAACAGCTCAGCACTGAGGACAGAAGACAGAATCCAGCTCAGACAGACCCTCGGAGAGATGAATCTGACAGCCAACAATACTGCCATCTGAGCTTCTCTGACATCCACGCAGCACTGAGAGAAACTGACCGCCACCGTCACAGAGCAGAAAGCCAACATCAGAGCCTTAGAGATGCGACTGAAGGAGCAACAGATGTTCATACCCTGGAAGAACTGAACAAGAAAAATGATGGTACCTCAATAAAACCTTCACTCTTTTATCAGTGATACTTGGAGTAAAACACAATCATAATACACTGCATAATGTAAAATTGAGTGTGAACTGTTATCTCTCTGCTATAATAAGCCTTAGAGGCACGACTGAGGGACTCAGAGAAAACTGCAGAACAACAGACGGTTCATCCTGGAAGAGCTGAACAAGAAAAATGATGGGTATCTTACCAGAACAGTCACTCTTTTATCAGAGATACTCAGGAAAACAGTGTAAAATTGAATACTTACTGTGTAAATGGTGTTATCTCTATCTGTTATAATAAGCATTTTAAACATTTTCACAGAAAATTTCAAATCTTACTGAGAGTCAGTGGAGGAGCTGAGAAAGGAAAACAGAGGTAGAACTGTAATTGAATTCTATTAAGTTCAGTGTTTACATCCTCAGTGTAAAATGGTAATATATCACAATATTGCTTATATTTTTTCAATCACAGGACAGAGAGAGATAGCATTTTCAGCTTCTCTGATGGAATCTGGCAGTGGATATATTGGTCCTTTCACCACTGAAATCACTCTAACCTACAGGAACGTCTTCACAAACATCGGGAACGCCTACAACCCAATTACAGGTAATTATCAATGACAAAACTCAATAGTAACGAGAATCCTTCTGCTTCATTCAAACCTCTCTGCAGTTGTGTAATGTGAATAAGAGAATCAAATGATCTGACATGTTTCAAAACTATTACACTGTGCACAGCTGATTCTCTTCTTTATCTTTGTTATCTGCTTTAGGTGTTTTTCACTGTCCCACTGAAAGGAGCGTACAAGTTCAGCTTCTCTGTCTTTGGTCATGGTAGTCACTCAAATCCATCAACTGTCTACATTGTGAAAAATGGAGAGAATGTGTTGTAGCACATGGACATCAGGATCAGTACGCTGTTTAACTCCTCAAAAGGAGTCGTGTTGATTCTGGAGGTTGGAGATGTCGTCTATGTGAGACTTTGGTCTGGAAGGTGGATATATGATGACCAGAATAAACACAGCACTTTCAGTGGTTATCTACTGTTTCCCTTAAGATAAGAGGAGCTTTGCAGAATGTGATTCCAGTAAAACTAAACCTTTAGCATATGATTTAACATGAAAATCAATAAGAATTATTAACATAAGAACCTGTATTTGCAATAAATTACTGTATGTAAGTCAGTATAATATGCTATACTCATAGTTCTCATCTGTCTATGCATGTAACTTTGTATAAAGAGTTTCAGCACAGGACCCATGAATATCATGTGACTCAAAGTGATTTTTTAAAGTAGCAAGATAGATATCTGATAAATAAAAGATTTTTAATTGTAACTTATTACTAATCTTTGTTCTGTATCTCTTCTTCCTACATTAATAAGAGAATCAAGAGACATTATTATTGTTCCATTTTCATTTTCTCATGTTCTCAGATATTTCCAGTAGTACAATTATATATATGTTAAACCAACAATTCTTGCTTTGAAGTCATGATAGCATATATAGATATATATATATATCAAGTAATTTTGTGACATGATGTAGTCGTGATTTACAATCTTTGTCTCTAAAGTCAATTAGTCAATTATTAAAAATAAAGTTTATTTTTCCGGTCACAAACTTCTTATTCTTATCAAAAGCTCATTGTACATTGATCTCAAGTCTCAAACCAGGCTTCCGACAAGGACTCATTGTCTGGCTCATTGATGGCTCGTTTCCACAAAGCTGTACGCTTCAGTACAGTACGGTGTGCATTTATTTAAGTTTCCATTGTCAGAAGTTGTGAATGGTACAAAAAAAGTGAACTCTACCATACCACTTTTTTTGGGGTTTCAGGCACAGTAGACTGGTCCCTAAAGGATGGAGAGCTAGACTCACTGCAGATCAGGGTTTACCATCCCGAATCATACCATACAGTAACGTACTGCTCGATGGAAATGAGCCCAAAACAATTCTTATTCCTTCAAAGATCTGTGTGACAAATGGAAAGTCTTACTCTGTAACAGTGTATAGTACAGTACATATAATGTAACACTATATCAAAGACTAATCCCATCTCCATTTAGACAGTACAATATATGGCAGGGGTTCTCAACGTCTGGCCCTCAAGGTCCACTTTTTCCTGTAGAGTTTTAGCTTCAACTCTAATCAAACACCCTTGAACATCTCTTCAATGTTTTCAGGATTGCTAGAAAGTTTACAAGCAGGTGGGTTTGATCAAGTTGGATCTAAACTGACTTCGAGGGCCAGAATTGAAAACCGCTGGTATATGGGCAAGCAAGCCAGTGAATTATGGCATTATGGGCTGAATGCAATACCTGCTGCAGTTATGTCGGGAACATGCAGGTTTACACCTGGAGGCCTGTAGAAGCCTGCTCTAGAATGGAACCAGGGACGGTGGCTGCATCTGAAATCACATACTCTCTGAGTAGGTACTCAATTTCAGTAAGTACTTACTTATCGAGCACTAAGTACATACTCTATAGCCAGAATGTGTTACGTGTGAATGTGATCTGGACATCATCTGTCATGTTGACGTTATCATGTGACCTACGACATAATAACAAACACAACAACTTCAAGGGTATGAGCGCCAGGTGTACTAACATCAGCTTAATGTTAATGTGGTAAAACAGAAAGCAGTTGTTCATTCAATATTCTTTTTACTATGGCCTCTCTGATTTTATTTGGGTAGGAGATCCCAGGCCAGGTAAAGGTTTTTTTTTTCCGCAAAGCTACTCAAATAAATGAATATCCTTAAGGCAGAATTACTATAAAACACAGTTTAAATTTTATTAACCAAGTAATCTGGTAGTTTGCTTTCCAAGCTGGCTAAATTTACTCATGCAAGATGGACACACATAACTGCAGAGGATAATATAAATCACCTTCAAAGAAAATAAAATCAACACCAAAAAAATAGATTAATACAATGAACCCCAAAAAAACAAATGTAAATTTTCATACAAAGCACCTCAAGCATGGAATACCAAAAACACAGCACACGTGAGTGATGGTGAATATATTTCCTCCCTATATACAGTGCCCTCCATATGTATTGGAACAGTAAAGACAAAATTGTTCTGTTTGCTATGGATTCAAGAAATCTGTAAATATGATTAAAAGATGAATATGAGACAGAACTACAGAATGTAACATTTTATTATTGGGCGATTCAACACAAAGATGTTTTACCAGCTAAGAAGATCAGCACTTTTAGAGTTTCATCTCCCTACCTGCCTCACAGGTCTGTCTAAGTGTTCAGCTGTGCCCTGTTGCATTAATTCTTCAGATATTAAAAGCAGGGAATGTTTTCTTATCAGTTACATCCATTGCTTCTGCATTCTAAGTCTTGCATTCGATGATGACACACACAAACCAGCATAAAGACGAGGCAGAAGCCGGCCGAAAGAAAAGAAAAGCAAGCAATTTGGATGCTAAAAGAAAACAGGAAGTCAATTAGAACTATAAAAAACAAAGGGCATGGAGAAATCAAAAAGTTTAGAAACTACCGGCGACATCAGCAATCAACGACGACCTGATTGGCTGAGAAAAAACACACAGTAGTTGATGACAGACAAATCATAAAAGCTGTAAAAAATGAACCCTAAAATACATGTCTGTAAAATCACCAACAAGCTCCAGAAAGCTTGGGTGATGCGCTGTCAATCTACAGTCCGCGCAGAAGAATTTGACACAGAATTACAGAAGCTACACAGCAAGATGCAAACCTCAGACCAGCACCAAAAATAGAAAAGTTTTATTGAATTTATTTAATACATGAGTTTCACAATTTGAGTTAAATTACTGAAATAAATTAACTTTTTCTTGACATTCTAATTTATTAAGAAGCACCTGTATTTTGATATTTTAGTTTATTGATTTGAGTTTGTTTAATGAAGTAAATTGTTTTTTTATTTAGAACATGTTCCTATTTTATGTTTTTATGGTTTTAATGTGAGTGTATTTTGTGTGTTGGTTTTGGTTTAAGATTAGAATCTTCTAAAAATATGTTTTGGTATGAGATTACAATAGAGTAAAAACACAATGAAAATGAAAAAAATGAACCCAGTCGCACAAATTTAAAAGGCTCTTCAAATATGCTTCATTCTTTGTTAATGTTTTTCAAAGATTCGTTTTCGCTAATCGTGGATTCTGAATGCATTGCCACAGATTTCGCTTACGCTTCGCAGTTTTTTGTTGAGTGTTTTGACACAAACCTCTCGTGGGGCGGCCTTAACAGTGATCTACTCTGATTGGATAGTGAGCTTTTGATGGACAGGTGCTCTCTGACCGGGAAGTACAGACGCCACTCAGTGGCGCGCATATTGGAAAGCTCTCGCGGTGATTAAATCTGGTCTCTACCGCAAAAATTCTTTTTCACAGACAAAGTGAAAGAAAATATATTTTAAGCTCATACACAGGTTATACCCTGTAAAGAAGTTTATACAAAGATTTAAATCTGACATTGATTTTACAAGCTCTTTTTATTCGAGTTCTAAAGAAACTGTACATTATTTTGGTCATGTCACTACACTCAGAAACTTCGGGATGATATTGGTGTGTTTGTCAAGTGTAAGATTTTGCCAGGCTTCTCAGTACATATGAAAGACATTATATTTTGGGTATTATGACTCTGGACCCCCACAAACGAAAATATCAGTTTTTTTTTTATTAATTTAAATTTTTTCCTTAACAAATTTCACATTCACAAATGCAAATTCTCCAACTGTAAACCTGTTTTCTCTGTTTTCCTAAAAGAAATGGAAAACTATTTGAATGTAATCTCAGTATCTACTAATAAGAAAGCTATAAGGACTGTTAGAATTTGCTCTGCCTTTGATCTCCTTGTGTAATTTTGTTTAGATTTTGGCCCTCTTTTTCTTTAGTTCTATTTTATTATTTTTTGTTTTTTTTTTCTTTCTTTTTTTGTGGTTGATATTATGTGATGTATGTTTATACTTTTGTATGTTTTTTTTCTCTGCATTAATAAAAAAAGAAAAAGAAAAAAAAAGCTCTCGCGGTGATTTGTATGCAATACATCGTGCCTTGTATTACTAAATATGTAAATAATATCTGGCCTTCGATCGTCTCAGTCTGTAAAGATGAGCTCTTGTCCTTCAAGGCAGCTTGTAGTAAGCTTGTGTTACTGAAGTAACCAATAACATTGATACAAGTTTTATTCATGTTACAGTGTGCAGCAGTTCGTTGCGGGTTATTATTGTATTCAGTAACACAAGCTTACTTCAAGCTGCCTTGAAGGACAAGAGCTCATCTTTACAGACTGAGACGATCGAAGGCCAAATATTATTTACATATTTAGTAATACAAATCACCGCGAGAGCTTTCCAATATGCGTGCCAATGAGTGGCGTCTGTACTTCCCGGTCAGAGAGCACCTGTCCATCAAAAGCTCACTATCCAATCAGAGTAGATCACTGTTAAGCCCGCCCCCACGAGAGGTTTGTGTCAAAACACCAAACGAAAAACTGCGAAGCGTAAGCGAAATCTGTGGCAATGCATTCAGAATCCACGATTAGCGAAAAAAAAAACGAATCTTTGAAAAACATTAACAAAGAATGAAGCATATTTGAAGAGCCTGTTAAATTTGTGCTACTGGGTTCATTTTTTTCATTTTCATTGTTTTTTTCTTCTTTTGTAATGGCATATTTTTGATAGTTTCTGAAAAAGTTACGTTCAGTTTTATTAAGTTTCGTTCATTTTTATAGAAGCAAATGTAATTCCATACGTATGCACACAAACTGACAGTCACCACTGATAAGCTACTACTAAATATTGTAGATACTTGATTTTCTGTAAAGTTGCTATGCAATGATTTGTATCGTAAAAATGCGCTATACAAATAAACTTGAATTGAATTTAATTCATATTGGATCAGGACAATGACCCAAAATACCCTGCCAGTTCAGTCAAGGGCTTTATCAGGGAAAAGAAATGTAAAGTCTTAGATTGCCCAAATCAATCTCCAGATTTAAATCTGATTGAACATTAAATTTCATTAGCTGAAGAGGAGACTAAAGACAGAAAACTCCCCAAAACAAGCAACAGTTGGAATTGGCTGCATTAAATGCTGGAGAAAAGCATTTTAAAGCATAAGACCAAGGGTCTGGTGATGTCTATGGGTTGCAGACTCACTGCTATGATTGCATGCAAGGTATCTGCAACTAAATATTAGCTTTTAATCTTTTACATCTGCCTTAAATTCAACTGCTCCAATACTTATGCTCACATCAAAAAAGTGGGATGAATTCTAAAAGTGCTGTCCTTTTTATTTAGTAAAACATGTATGTGTCGAAAGACCTAATAATAAAATGTGACGTTCTGTAGTTTTTGTCGCATATTCATCTTTAATCATATTTGCAAATGCCTTGACTCCACAGCAGAAAAAAACAATTTTGTCTTTACTGTTCAAATACTTATGGAGGGCACTGTAAAAATGAGTAAAGCTGCCAGTAACTGCATAGTTTGCATGTAAAATAAACAGACCGAACAATAAACAATAGTCATGGGTAGGGTGACCCAGGGCCGCTGCTGGCAAAATGGGTGCCCTAAGCAGGATTGTATTGTTGTGCCCCCCTTGCTCAAATATGATGATGGAAAATTGTATTGTTGTTATAGGGTTGATAATAGAAATTTAATAAAATAATAATGTAGGTTTTTAAAATAGAACTTTAATAAAATAAAAAAAAGTAAATGAATAAATTTAATGCTATAACTTTATTATGACTCCACGAACGCGATTGTATGAGTTTATCATGATTCTTAATTGATTTTATAGTCTCAAGCAATCATAAATCATGCAACGAACGCGATTGTATGAGTTTATCATGATTCTTAATTAGAAATTATAAAGGCTGTGTCATCTATAACAAAAAAGGTGGCCAAAAATGAAAGATTAAGTGAATATTTTGAATTAAATGTTTGGTCACTAGCCTAAACAAGGATTTGATTGTCATGTAAGTTTAACAGAAGCAATCACATGGCATTTGGCTACCTTTGCAGGCATTTGTAATAACATGTACATAGATTGTTTATTTTGTATTTGCCTACATTATGTATTTTAACAGTGTTTTGTATTTGCCTACATTATGTATTCATTTTTTTTATATAATGCATTTTAAGTCATTTTAAAGGCTATTTGATGGCTTTGGTCTGTTTTTATATCAACAAAATATTATTATAACAAAAAATATTACAGTATATTAATACTTCTCTGTAAATTATTATTTAAAGTAACAAAGCAATGGTTTATTTTGCAGTTACCATGGCCACAAGAACGATGATTTGTGGTGTTATGGTTGATTAATATGGTTTTTTTAGTATGGTGTTATGAAAATGGAAAAGGGTAATTTTCGTAAGGGAACCTGAAAAAACTGAAAGTGATAAACTGGCCTTGTTTTTACCTAAATGATTTATAAATGAAATATATTGTATAAGGTGTGCATTGTAGCTGACACCTATATGAACACATTACAATTGTTTTGTGACTACAAGTCTTTCTTCTCAAATGCTATTGAGCTTTGTATTTGAGTTTTATATGATGTGATTAAGTTTGTTTTTTTACATATGACTTACAGTTTGTTTTAATAAATATCAAACATTCAAATTAATTGTGCATTATAGCTGTCACCTAGATGAACAATTACAGTTGTTTTTATGACTGTAAGTCATTCTCTTCAAATGCTACTGACGTTAGAAAAGTGTATAACAATATCACATGTAACTTTAGAGACGGTCCCTAAAATTTGAAAAACTTTAGAGACCGGCCCTAAATTTGAGACTCTCGCTTTAGAGACCGTCCCTAAATTTGAGACTCTCGAATGTCCAATGTCAAGACAGCTTTATGCCTGTTTTTTTTTTCCCCCCCCCTTTCATTTCTCCCCTCCCCGGCGGTACTTGGTACTGGGGTGACCAAACATGCCATTTTCCCAGAACATGTCTTGGCCAGGATTTCTATATTGCCTAAAATATCCAGGTTTTGGCTTTGGATTCCTGTTTTCATACTTAATGAAATTAATGATTGTTTGACCAATAACATGCAGACATTGTACATAATTGACCAATTGTGGTGCGTGAGAAGGTGGGATCTACAGAGAATAGTCAAAGTGATGCAAATATGTGTACATATTAGTGTTGGACTTGAAGCAGCAATGAGGCATACCGATCTGTGTCTGACATCAAAGTATTCAATATCACGGTATTTTTTGTCATACAACAATTGCTCTGCGCACGCACAAACAAAAAGCCAAAACGTGGATATTTTAGGCAATATAGAAATCCTGGCCAGGACGTGTCCTGGGAAAATGGCACGTTTGATAACCCTAGTCATGGGGCAAACAACAAAAATAACATTTCAAGGCAGTGAAAAAAAAAAGTGATCAATTGAGCTGAACTGAAACAACTCTAAATAGAGAAAAACATTAAGCAAAACAATTAACCAATGTTATACAGTCCCACACATTTTTCAATCAGGACAGCTATTTTTAATTACACAAATATAAAAAGAAAACCAAACATTCCATTTTCAAATAGAAACCACTGTCTATTAATGTATTGTTTTAATGTATTGTATTGGTTTGTATGTATGCTTCAAGATTAGAAATAAAGTTTAAAAATACCTTTGAGACTAGTTGATCACACACCATTAAAGGGCTACTATCATCACCATATACTTTCTAGAGAAGAGAAAACTCTAATATAAAAAGGGTGTCAGTTTATTGATGGTGTCATCTTGGTGTGATTTTTGGTGTAGTAAGTTCTTTATTTTTCTTATTTAAAAGGGTGTCAGCTTGGTGTGAATGTAGGTATACTATTCATCATTTTACACAATAAAACAACCTTACTATACATCTAGAAGTCATTAAAAGAGCAATTGCATGATTACACACCACTGGCATCGTCCCATACCGTTTTACATGATCAGAAGTCACTAGCTTTTGACCAGCGACGTATAAGCCAATACTAATTTAAATACCTCACAGTTTCTAATTCTAATTAAAATACCTCACAGATCTACAAATGACCAACAAATGGAATGTTAACACTCTTTTCAAAACAGTTAACATTCATAAAAAAAAGACCTACCAGATTGTTCTTCCAGCGACAGACAACCACCTGCACGCCAAACAACTGAAACACAGCTAAAAACCCAATTCCCAAAAAAGTTGGGCAACTGTACAAATTGTGAATAAAAACAGAATGTAATGATGTGGAAGTTTCAATTGTTAATATTTTATTCAGAATACAACATAGATGACATATCAAATGTTTAAACTGAGAAAATGTATCATTTTAAGGGAAAATACATTGATTTTAAATTTCATGGCATCAAAAAAAGTTGGAACAAGGCTATGTTTACCACTGTGTGGCATCCCCTCTTCTTTTTATAACAGTCTGCAAACATCTGGGGACTAAGGAGATAAGTTGCTCAAGTTTAGGAATAAGAATGTTGTCCCATTCGTGTCTAATACAGGCTTCTAGTTGCTCAACTGTCTTAGGTCTTCTTTGTCGCATCTTCTTCTTTATGATGCACCAAATGTTTTCTATGAGTGAAAGATCTGGACTGCAGGCTGGCCATTTCAGTACCCCGGATCCTTCTTCTACGCAGCCATGATGTTGTAATTGATGCAGTATGTGGTCTGGCATTGTCATGTTGGAAAATGCAAGGTCTTCCCTGCAAGAGACGATGTCTGGATGGGAACATATGTTGTTCTAGAACTTGGATATACCTTTCAGCATTGATGGTGCCTTTCCAGATGTATATAGCTGCCCATGCTACACGCACTCATGCAACCCCATACCATCAGAGATGCAGGCTTCTGAACTGAGCACTGATAACAACATGGGTTGTACTTGCTCTCTTTAGTCCAGATGACATGGCGTCCCAGTTTTCCAAAAAGAACTTAAAATTTTGATTTGTCTGACCACAGAACAGTTTTTCCACTTTGCCACAGTCCATTTTAAATGAGCTTTGGCCCAGAGAAAACGCCTGCGCTTCTGGATCATGTTTAGATATGCTTCTTTTTTGACCTATAGAGCTTTTTAGCCGGCAACGGCGAATGGCACGGAGGATTGTGTTCATCGACCATGTTTTCTGGAAGTATTCCTGAGCCCATGTTGTGATTTCCATTACAGTAGCATTTCCTGTATGTGATGCAGTGCCATCTAAGGGCCTGAAGATCACCGGGCATCCAGTATGGTTTTCCGGCCTTGACCCTTATGCACAGAGATTGTTCCAGATTCTCTGAATCTTTGGATGATATTATGCACTGTAGATGATGATAACTTCAAACTCTGCAATTTTTCTCTGAGAAACTCCTTTCTGATATTGCTCCACTATTTTTTGCTGCAGCAATGGGGGAATTGGTGACTCCTCTGCCCATCTTGACTTCTGAGAGACACTGCCACACTGAGAGGCTCTTTTTATACCCAATCATTTTGCCAATTGATCTAATAAGTTGCAAATTGGTCCTCCAGCTGTTCATTATATGTACAACTTTTCCGGCCTCTTATAGATACCTGTCCCAACTTTTTTGGAATGTTGTAGCTCTCATGAAATCCATATTGAGCCAATATTTGGCATGACATTTCAAAATGTCTCACTTTAAACATTTTATATGCTATCTATATTCTATATGAATAAAATGATAAGTTTATGAGATTTGTAAATTATTCCATTCTTTTTTACTCACAATTTTGTACAGTGTCCAAACGTTTTTTTGGAATCGGGTTTGTAATACTACTACTTCTTCTTCTTTCCAGTTTAATGGTGGTTGGCATCCAGCTTATTGGTGCATTACTGCCCCTTCTGCTCTGGAGTGTGGATCAGATATTAGGTTATCTATTCCCTTTTCCTACTAAAACGTACACATCACTCACATTGTCCACTCACATTAATATCCACACACACATCATGCATCAGATCCTGCCTAAAACCACTGCTTCCCTTAAAAAAGTAATCAATATTCTACTCTGTGCCCTATTTACTGTTCTTAATAACCCTTGTAACGTGATCTCCTGCACCCCAATCTCCCTTAGTTTTATTCTTCATTATCTACCTCTGTGTCTCAACACATCTCTCACAACACATGATTATGTGCTTAACATCGCTCACAACAACCCTGTCTGGTGCTTCCCTATCATATTTACTGTTTTATTCAGGTAAACAATGTCCCAACCTTAACCTAGTCATCACTGCATCACCCTTTCCTCTTTAAACATTTCTCTGAATTTGATATAAATGCCTCCCTTATTCTCCTCTTTTCCCACCTCTCTTGCTTGCCACCTTTTATTGATTTTCTACATAACCATGCCTTTAACCTCTGCTTTACTTATATTAACCTGCATCTCTACTGTTACAACTTCCTAATTTGGATCCAGGGTAGGAAAGGCAACATTGAGATTGTGATCATGTGTACATGTTGGTGCACGGGGTAGCAAAAGATAAACATAGCACAAATCTGCCAATAAACGTAGTTTATTGCGTGCCAACAATAGTAAAGACAGTGTATAAAATAACTAAAAACAGCAAAAAGGGAAATTGTACAATTTTACATGAACTAAATAATAAGAAAGAAAACCGATATAAATCGGGGAGAAGGACACGAGTGGCACCAAAGAAAAGAAAAGAACAAAACAAAACCAGTCTATAAGAAAGAAAACCGATATAAATCGGGGAGAAGTGAAAAAATAAGGAAAACAAGTCTTCAGGCATTTTCACGCCATAACTTGCCTATTCTACCTAAAAAACAAAAAACATACAAAAGTGGCACTCACTCCTAAACTAGGGTGTCTATACATTAAAGTCACTAGGTGTTGCAAAATGTACGTCACGTGACATCCTACCTGTCCCGTTTTCCCCTACGGCAAAAAATTCAACACAATGCCGGAAATAACAATAATACAGTCAAACATAAATGGCAATAAGAAATTAAATGTCAACTCAAAAACTATACAAAGAATGTCACTAAACTTAACCAAAACGAACAAAAGCAGCAAATTAACAACAAATCACAAAAGTACAGGAAAGCAAAGCTTTCTCCGCATACTCCTGTCGTGCTTTTAAACTCTGGTGCCGGACAGGATTGGTGGCAGAAAAAACCATGACGTCACTCCCGCTAATAAAGATGACATCTTCCCGAACCACTAACTGTTTCCAGGTAGGTGTGCCTAAGAAATTGACAGGAGATGGGAAAAAAAAAAACACAGAGGCCCGCACACCTACCCGGGAATGTCACACTCCCACCCTTAAGAGCAAACATGTTTGTCAAAAAAAAAGAGAGAGAAAAAAATCTAGATATGGGTTGCACAGAACATCCCCCCTAGAACATTATTCAACACCCTTTTTTTTTTTATGTTTGACCACCAAAATTGTAGTTCTGGACTACTAGAGCCCATCGCATCAACCATTGATTTTGGTTATACATCCGAGACAAAAGGGTGAGCACTGGAGCCAAGATAGACTTCAAAGTGCTGTAAGGCGAGCAACAAAGCAAGTGCTTCTTTCTCAATAGTAGAATATTAAGCTGATTGCTTATTAAACTTACAAGAATAATAACTGACAGGATGATCTATACCATTTACATCTTCCTGCAAAAAAACACAGCTCCAGCACCAACTGCACTTGCATCAACCTCAAGTTTAAAAACTGCAGTAATAACCAGCCATACCCAAAAACCTTCGTAACTCTCGTCGGGTGGTAGGAACTGGAAATTCTGCAATGGCTGTAACTTTTAGCCTTGACCGGACGCACCTGGCCTTGTCCAACCTCTTTACCGAGATAAGTGAGAGTCGCTCGGCCAAAACTCACATTTTGCCAAGTTAAGAATTAAATTAGCTTTGGCAAGACGTTCAAAACACACTTGCCAATACACATGTTTCCTTCCAAACCACTGTATATATAACCAAGTCATCAAGATAGGCGCTACAATTTGGTACATCAGCCAAGACAATATCCACCAGATGCTGGATGTTGCTGGTGCATTTCTGAGACCAAAAGCCATTGTTGTATATGTTGTTTAATGTGATTTTATGAGTTCTGAGATATCTGACGCCTGGGGAGTAAGTGGGACTTGCCAGCACCCCTTAAGCATATTCAGTTTACTAACAAAACACGCAGAACCAATGTTATCTATACAGTCTTCCATCTGCTGTCACGGATAACTGTCTGACAGTCACATAGTTTACCCTTCAGTAATCAGTGCAGAATTTAAATGTGAAATATGGTTTTATACATGTAATACTGCTGGTTTTGGATATGGGTTTGTCTAATATGTATGCTACCTCCTGATGCATAATAGACCTCTTGACTGTATTCACACAGTAAGCATGCAGCTTAATAGGGCGAGCACCACTTACATTAATGTCATGCTGCAAAAACATTTGTTTGTTGGGAACATCACTAAACAAACAATTAAAATCAAGAAATCAACTTAATGTCAGATTCCTGGTCCAAAGATAAATGAATTAGTTAATTAGGCGATCTTGCAATATTCCTGAATTCGCCAGCCTTGCGCACTGCTGAGGAGCATTTCGAAGCACGATACCATCCTTGTCCGCACCAGTGTTACTAGGAGAGGGCGTCATCCCTACGGCTAACATGACAGAGAGAGACGGCGAGCCCATCAGTCTGTTCCGAAGTTTTAACCTCAGCCTTCTCCCTTACATCATAAACTGTTGTAAGCTTCTAACATATTAATGTGACAAACTCGGGTTTGGCGTTTTCTATCAGGTATGGAAAGCATATAATCAGTTTCACTCATTCTCCTTTTCACAACATACAGACCAAAGAAACGAGCTTACAGAGTGATCCAGGAACAGGTAAAAGCACAAGCAAAAGAAACGAGCTTACAGAGTGATCCAAAATAAAACCAAAGGAACTCCTTCATCCCAATCTCGAGCAGTGTCCATACAATATTTCTTAAGCATTGACTTGAGTGTCTGATGAAAGCGTTCAAGTGCGCCCTGGCTTGGATGGTACGCACTTTAAAAACTCGATGAGAAATTGCCAAAGACCCCAGAACTCCTTTAAACAGTCTCAATAAAAAAACATGCGATATGTTTTGTGTGTTGTATTTTGTGTATTGTAAAAGTGTATGAGAATTTCACCAACACCTTGATGATAACGGGCCCTTTTTGCTTAAGGAATGGATTTATTGGGAGAATTTCTTCTTTTAATTGAGTGGATGTCTTCCGGGAATTTTGTTGTTATAAGAAACTTTTTTGTTGTTATATACTTGTTACGATTACATGCTTGCTCAAACGGCTCCCCCAATTACTGGTACTGTAACTTCTCTGGACGTGCAGATGCAAAGAACTTTTTGTGAGTTAAAACAAACTCATCAGCTAATACAGCGGCATGTGACAAAGAAGTCACTTTCTGTTCATTAAGATACAACCACAACACGCTCAGTCAAGCATCCCTTAAAATCTTCAAGCAGCACCAGCTCTCGTAACTTGCTAAAAATCCTTTACTTTACTAGCTGTGCACCACTTGTCAAACAGAATCCCTTTCTCCTTGCAAATTCCACAAAAGTCTGAGTAGAATTTTTTTTATGTCCTCTAAACTTCTGTCTATATGCCTCTGGAACTAACTCATAGGCATGAAGAATATGCAGACTTCATATCCTCATAGTTTAGATCAGGGGTTCTCAACTGGTCCCACCCTGGGACCCACATTTTCCCATGGTCATTAAGTCGCGACCCACTTTTTTAGAATTCAACCAACAAAATTTATTTATTCAAAAATAACTGTTGAAAACACTCATATATCATCTTTTTAAAAACATAACCCTACATACATACATATATTATCCCGTACAACGTGCATTTCAGAGCTTAATAAGTAACTGGACCCTGACAACCGCATATACAAAAGTTAATTAAATAAATAAGGGCCACATAACAAGATATTTTTACTCTATTCAGAGCAAATTAATAAGAAACTAAGGAGGACCATGATAACTGCATGTACAAATGTGAATAAAATCAATGTCAAAATCACTCAAACTAAACAAGGCCACAAAAACAAGATATTTCACTGCATTGAGCAAATTAATAAGAAACTAAGGAGGACTATGACAACTGTATGTTCAAAAGTCAAGTCAAGTCACCTTTATTTATATAGCACTTTAAACAAAAAAAGATTGCATCAAAGCAACTGAACAACATTAATCAAGAAAACATTGTGTCAATAATGCAAAATTACAGTTAAAGGCAGTTCATCATTGAATTCAGTGATGTCATCATGCAGCTCAGTTCAGTTTAAATGGTATCTGTGCAATAATTTGGAATCAAGTCAACGATATCGCTGAAAATGAAGTGTCCCCAACTAAGCTAAGAAGCCAGAGGCGACAGCGGCAGGGAACCAAAACTCCATCAGTGAGAGAATGGAGAAAAAACCTTGGGAGAAACCAGGCTCAGTTGGGGGGGCCAGTTCTCCTCTGACCAGACGAAACCAGCAGTTCAATTCCAGTCTGCAGCAAAGTCAGGTTGTGCAGAAGAATCATCTGTTTCCTGTGGTCTTGTCCCGGTGGTCATCTGAGACAAGGTCTTTACAGGGGACCTGTCTCTCGGGCTCTAGTCCTGGTCTCCGCTGTCTTCAGGGCTGTAGAGGTCCTTTCTAGGTGCTGATCCACCATCTGGGCTGGATACATACTGGATCCGGGTGACTGCAGTGACCATCTGACTTGGATACAGACTGGATCTGGTGGCTACAGTGACCTCGGAATAAGAGAGAAACAGACTAATATGAGCGTAGATGCCATTCTTCTAACGATGTAGCAAGTACATCAGGTGTTATGGGAAGTGTTCCCGGTTCCGGTTTACCTAATTAATGCAGCCTAAAATCCTTTAATGGATTTGGATATTAAAAAGTGTATTAGTATGTTATGTGTAAGCCAGGTTAAAGAGATGGGTCTTTAATCTAGATTTAAACTGCAAGAGTGTGTCTGCCTCCCGAACAATGTTAGGTAGGTTATTCCAGAGTTTGGGCGCTAAATAGGAGAAGGATCTGCCGCCCGCAGTTGACTTTGATATTCTAGGTATTATCAAATTGCCAGAGTTTTGAGAACGGAGCGGACGTGGAGGACTATAATGTAACAAGAGCTTGTTCAAATACTGAGGTGCTAAACCATTCAGGGCTTTATAAGTAATAAGCAAGATTTTAAAATCTATACGATGTTTGATGGGGAGCCAGTGCAGTGTTGACAGGACCGGGCTAATATGATCATACTTCCTGGTTCTAGTAAGAACTCTAGCTGCTGCATTTTGGACTAACTGGAGTTTGTTTACTAAGCGTGCAGAACAACCACCCAATAGAGCATTACAATAATCTAACCTTGAGGGGATAAATGCATGGATTAACATTTCTGCATTTGACATTGAGAGCATAGGCCGTAATTTAGATATATTTTTGAGATGAAAAAATGCAGTTTTACAAATGCTAGAAACGTGGCTTTCTAAGGAAAGGTTGCTATCAAATAGCACACCTAGGTTCCTAACTGATGACGAAGAATTGACAGAGCAGCCATCAAGGCTTAGACAGCGTTTTAGGTCATTACATGCAGAGCTTTTAAGCCCTATAATTAACACCTCTGTTTTTTCAGAATTTAGCAAAAGTGAATAAAATCAATGTCAAAATCACTCAAAATAAAGTTTTCACCTAACCAGGTCATTTGTGGAAGTTAATGAGACAATTGGGGATGTGCTTTACTCTTGATAAGAGTTTCAAAGTCTGGGGTGACAGTAGACAGAGCTACTCTCAGCTCATGCTCAGTGTCCAACCTGTTTCTCTGCTTTGACTTGAGCTGGACCAAGGTAGAGAAGCCACTTTCACACAAATAGGTTGTGCTGAATGGTAAGATCGTTTTGACTGCTAAAGTGGCGAGGGGTGGAGATACTCAGTCATCACATTGCTGCACCAGAAGTGGGAAAGGCTTACTTCACCAAATCTCTTTTTCAGCGTCAGGTCACATGAAAGGTCCACCAGCTGATGCTCTTCGTTGCTTGGCAACGTGATGTTTTTCCACATTGATACTGAAGGGGTCGCGTATCCAGTCCATGGTTTTTGTTTGTTTCTCTGGGAAGTAGTCGTCAAACCGAGCTTGAAGTTTAGTGAGATGCGCCCTTAAAGTTTGTTTCAAGTTATTTTTGGCCGCACTGTCCAGCTGCTGTGCTTCATAGAAAGAGTTGGGAAACATGTCCAGTCTGTCTTTGGATAAACGATTTAGCCACAGTGAGATCTTTTTCTTGAACGCAGCAATTTTGTCTGACTGTTCAAATATATTGGGTCCTCTCCCTTGCATCGATACATTTAATGTGTTGAGGTGCTCAAAAAATATCAGCAAGATATGCAACTCTCGTACGAGCCACATTTTCGTTGTCAAACAGTTCTGCATACGGGGAGTTAGTCTCTGAGAGGAATGTGGCGATTTTTGTTTTAAGTTCGTAAAAGCGTGACAACACCTTGCCCCTCGACAGCCAGTGGACTTCTGAGTGATACAGCACCTGCATGTGCTCAGAGCCCTGGGCCTGTATTCATAAAGAATCTTAATGCAAAAAGTAGCTCCTAGTGACAAAATTTCTAAGAAAATTCTTAGAAATGTGGGCGTTTACTTTTAAAATTAAAGAAAAAATCCTAGTAAAGAAAAAAAGTAATTCAGAAAGCATCTTAGCCCTTAAAAGAAGTCTTAAGGTCAAACTTGTTAGGAGCACGGACAAGGACTTTTAAGAGGCTTAAATGTTTCTTTAGAAGAGGAGAAAATGGCAGAAAGACGAAGAGGGAGAAGAAATGTGTTGCAGACAATGGATGACAGGGAGTTAATAAAACGCTATAGATTAGATTGTGCAGGGATCATGTTTGTGACTGATCTTATTAGAGACGCCGCTAACATACTGGTTTGTTAAGTAATAAAAAAATAAAAAATCCGAGTACCCACCAGCGCAGAAATTCCATAGCACCAGAACTGAAAATAATCACTACATTACGATATTTGGCATCTGGGAAAAATGCAACAATGCAGTAGTGATGATTTGGGTCTGTCACAAGGTCTGTCACAACCTTCTGTAAGCAGAGTTATCACACAAACAATTACAGCACTTTCAGAACCTCTTAGTGTGTCGCAGTTCATTTCATTTCCACTGGACATTCCCAACTTGCAGGCTCAAAAAAACTGCATTTATGAATATAGCAGGCTCCCCTGGTGTTGTCGGAGTAATTGATGGAACCCACATCCAAATTATTACACCGTCGGAAGACGAGGACTTTTATGTTTAATAGAAAGAGGTACCACAGCAGAAACGTTCAAGTTGTTTTCAGTGCAGATTATAGGATTATAGACATTGTTGCAAAATGGCCCGGCCCAACACATGATGCCAGGATACTGGCGGAGAGTGGCCTGAGACATCTGTTTGAAATACGTCGTATTCCAGCAAATTGCCACTTGTTAGGGGACAGTGGTTATCCTTGTAAACCATGGCTTCCTCACACCTTACCTCCATCCTGACCAGGGGTCACAGCTAAATTACAACAGGTAACAGTGACAAGTTAACATACACTGTATGTGTGTGGACTTCAAATTTAGAGAACAACAAATGTGTTGCAGTAGTATTTGTAGGCTACTCTACTTCCCATAAATAACCTACCATTATGTTTTGAAAATATCAACTGAATTCTGTTCATTTTCATTAACTCACAAGAAAACCACGAGCCGCAGTCAACAAAGACTCCTTGGTCAACTAAAGAGGCGCTTTCACATTTTTGCATGGAAAGGTGCGACTGGCACCAGGAAAGGTCTGCAAACTGATAACAGCCTGTGCAGTGCTTCATAACATCTGTAAAGCTAGACAAATTGCAGACCCTCCCATGGACAATCGGGCTGATGAAGAGGATGATGAAGAATCTGTCCCAAAGTGGGAATCCTTACAGAGCCCAGTTTACTAAATTTGCATTTCATGTAAGTTACAGTGAATGTAATATAAAAATCGTGACTAAACAGACACTAGCCAACATTTTCATTAGAAAGATATTATGAAGACACAAAAAACATATTATTTGTTATTAGTTTAATTTTTAGTAGCTCAATTTTTAGTTTGTAGTACTCCTTCTGTAGATGGAGTACTATTTTCTGCTGCTTTAGGACATCCATCTCCAGTTTTTTGTCTACTAGGGATGGTGTTGAAGCAGCTGCAGTGGCAGCAGAAGGCAGGGAATGAGGCGCTTCAGGCTAAGGGTCACCCATCTGCGATGTCGACGGTCCCCATTCCTCTGCTGAAGGCTCTGTGCTACTAAAAGGACAAAACATTTAATCTCTGTTATTTTAAAATAAATTTAGGGCAATTTGTTTTTGTTTTTTCAAGTTCATATAATGCCAGATAGAAATATGAGAAATGGCCTTGCCTATGTTAAATAAAAATGTGTCTTTATATTGTGTTACTTGGCTGTTGGTTTATTAAATTACCATGTTTTGTAGTTCCACCAGCTGAATCATTGAGCTGTCTGTGCCCTCCTTCAAACCGGAATACTTGTTTCTGAGTGACCTAAGATGTTGAACACGGTTTGGGCTACTTGAGACAGCTGTTTAGCAGCCCCCCCCCCCAGAAAGCAATACAGTGGACCACATGTACGGTATACATATAATTGTATAGCCATATAAAGATGCCATGTTTGATACATTAAAACCAACATTCAAACCACCACTGAAATAGACAGCAATCAGTGTAATTGGAAAGAGTGAAACAATTTTTATCATTCTAAGCTAATCAAATACCTTACAGGAAATTAAAAAGCATGGTAAATAAAAAAGGGATTTATATACATACATATAATGGGTGTGTGTGTGTGTGTGTGTGTGTGTGTGTGAGAGATGTGTGTGTAACGGTCAAATAGGAAAAATTACGCATGTAAATTCAAAGTAAAGGATTAGAATAGACCCTATACTAAAAACACTCTTTTTTTTCCTTCTTAGACAACCACACCAATCACAGTCTTCAAAAGATTGTGTCATACATAGCAACGGGGTCAATCCCGCCTCCTCACTAAGATGAAAGTTTTTGTCTTTTCCTTACTCAGAGTTGCTCTCAGATCGGACCCGAATCGCTCTTAAGCTAAGACTCCTACGTAATAGTTTTTAAGCAAATTAAGAGTTTTCTGAGAGGATTCTTAGAATCTTTATGAATATGGGCCCAGGTCTTTTACACAGATGCGAAAAGCAACGGCTACTTTTTGTACTCCGTTTTATGTGGTTCACCACTTTGATGACATTTGTTAAAGCTTCATCAAGTAAAGGTAATATATTCTTAGCCGCCAGCGCTTCTCGGTGCAAAAAGCAGTGGTTCCACGTCGCGTTAGGTGCCCTCTCCAGAATTCGCTTCACCACACCGGAATGTTTCCCGGTCATAGAGGCAGCTCCATCAGTGGTGATTCCCACACAATATTCCCAACTGAGGCCTAGTGAGCTCAAATACAAATCCAGGGTGTTAAAATTTGTCCTCCTGCTTTTGTAGTGGTAGGGAAGGTCTCTGCTGCAGAGAAATTGTTCTTGCAAATCACCGTCCCACACATGCCTCACATAAACCAATAAATGGCATGGTTAGGGATATCTGTCGATTCGTCCCATCTGTAAGGCGTAGTAAGGGCTTGCCTGGATGCGGGCTGTGGTCTGTTGTTTTTATGTTACCAGACATGTCTTCAGTCCGCCGAGCTCATGGTATCATTGGAAAGTGGTATGGTTATCAGTTTATCCGCCGCTGACTGATCCAGCACCTCTCTTACCATATCCATTGCATGCAGGTTGTAAAATGAGCTCTTCGGCTACTGTGTGGGGTTTTTGGCCTTTGCAATGCGGTGAGCTACTAGGTAAGATGCCCGAAGAGCTTGTTCTTGTTTGGGGCAAGACGCTGTCAGACACTTTTGTGATGCCCTCAGCTCCTGGAGACGTCTTTGAAAAAAACTCCACCGCTTGTCTTTTCGATGCGGATGTTTTGTTTCTAAATGGCGCTTCAGTTTGGACGGTTTTCATGCTCTCATTGGCAAGCACTTCACTACAAAGCACACACTGGGGTTTCTGTCCCCATTTTTTATCCTCAATGTACAAAATCCATTTTTTAAATAGTTTGGGTCATATTTGCGCTTCGCCATCTCGAATCTGAATGTCAAAACAAACACAGGATGGTTACCATGGTGATGGTTACCATGGCTACCATAGTAAAACTACCGCACGTCTCTGACGAATGCCTGTCAAAATAGACCCTTTTTAAAATAAAAGACCAAATCAAACATGATTTTTTTTTTTTTTTTGACCAGCTTACCAAGACCCACCCAAAAACAGGTCTGCGACCCACTTTTGGGGCGCGACCCCACCAGTTGAGAATCACTGCTTTAAACTTTCCTCTATCGATAATGTAAAGCATACCTCCTGAGCTTACCCATCAACTTGCGCTGCAAAAATAATAAAGAACAGATCTCTTTAGGCCCATGAAGAGAGGTATCGATGCGCTCAAACGCACTAAAATAAGAATCTACTTCTGATTCTCGAAATTGAGGTACTAAGTGCTTTGCTTACATCAAACCGTAATCTGTGATGGATCAGTCTGCAGAGAAACCTCAGAGACCTGACCTAAATCCGACTGTGCAAACTGAACTGGCAGCAGTCTTCCTTGCCTCCAGATCAAGCTGTCGCAGCTTCACCTGTATCGCAGCCTCAATCTCAAACTTGCGTATCTCCAACCACAGATTTAGCTCAGCCTGCCGAGCTTCGGCTTTCTCTCTTGGGCCTCATATTGCAAACGCTCCAAGCGGACTTTCAATCGCGCCCTGTTTTGTTGATTCAACAGAACTTGGAGAGAACAGATCAAATGGTGGCAAGCTGGCCTTAGCATCGGCCATCATCTCCATCTCAACCATCAGCTCCGCTTAACCCTCATCATCAGGAAACCGAGGTTTGCCCCAGCAACGTCACCAGCACCTACACTCCACTAGACTCACCATCCACAGTATTTGACATAGGAAGAACACTCAGCTCACGAAGACGCTGTAACAATTTATTCTTTATGTCTCCCTTAGACCCTGTTTACTAAACAATAATCTTATAGTGGTTAGCTATCAGCAATAACACTCTTGTTTTCTGCACAAATTAATCTGCTCTGTCGACGGATTAGTGACAAAATTCTGCAGACTAAACAATTCCATAATGCATAACCAAATAACCACTACAATACCTCTCAGCACGAACATGCCACCCAAAAAACCATGCAAACGTTAATCGCAACCTCCACACACACACAATGATCACAATTCAAAAGTTATTTGGGATTAATCCCGGACAAGCCCCCATTAAATGTAACAACTTCCTAATTTGGATCCAGGATAAGGAAAGGCAACATTGAGATTGTGATCATTGTTCATGCCGGTGAGGGTAGCTTACAAGACAAACGCAGCACAAATCTGCCAATAAAAGTAGTTTATTGCGTGCCAACAATAGTAAAGACAGTGTATAAAATAACAAAAAAGCAAAAAGGGAAATTATACAATTTTACATTAATTAAATAAGAAAGAAAACATATAAATCGGGGAGAAGGATGACACGAGTGGTCGCCAAAGAAAAGAAAAGAAAAAAAAAGAACAAAACAAAAAAAAAAGAAACCTCTAAGTCTACTAATACAAATGGAAAAAAAAAATAGGAAAACAAGTCTTTCAGCGTTTTTCATGCCATAACTTGCCTATTCTACCTAACAAAACAAAAACATACAAAAGTGGCACTCACTCCTAACTAGGATGTTCTATACATTAAGTCACTAGTGTTGCAAAGTGTACGTCATGTGACATCCTACCTGTCCCAGTTTCCCCTAGGGCAAAAAGTTCAACACAATGCCGGATATAACAATAATACAGGCAAACATAAAGAGCAAAAAGAAACAAAATGTCAACTCCAAAATTATACAAAGTAGGAATGTCACTAAACTTAAGGTGATGCAGCACCGTAACAGCGCAGAGTCATGGACCAGAATGCATGGTGTAAAGGAAGCATTAGAGAGTCATGGAAATCCTCAAGCTTCAGGAGAACACAGCAAACAACCCTGTGGCAAAGATAGCAGGTTTTGTAGTTCCTGTCACAAAATAGGTCATACATAGGAAAAATGCTGGTCACTGGGTAGGGGTAGACCTCCACCTTATTTTCAGAAAAGATAGGAAAACCACTTTCTAAGGCAGATATCAATGCTCATTTGCATGGGTAAAACTCTTATTGTGCTTTTCCACTGCATGGTACGGCTCTGTACGGTTTCACTTTTTTGGTTTTTTTTTCCACATACAGTTTTTACTGGTACCTAGTACTTTTTTTTAGTACCACCTCGGTTGAGGTTCCAATTGAACAGTACCATTACCAAAAACGTGACGTGTAAGCTCTGCTGAATCACGGATTGGCCGGAGAGAATCGTCACTACTTGCGTCCACTGACCTTGCGACACAACAAACCACAAAAAAACGCTAGATTTAAATAAGCACAATCAGCAAAGGAGCGAATGCAACTGTTTTAAACAAGTGCACCTTTTTAACAACCAAGAAGTTTTTGTTGTCTGTTGCAGGAAGTACAGACGTTCCTCCTCGCTGCTGATGCAGAGGAGCGGATCAGCGAGAGCTTGATGGGGCGAAGCCCAAATGAAAAAGTTTTTTTTAGGAGTCAAGGTTGTACAGATGGTCGCAACTATAAAAAAACATGTATATAATCCCTCCCACTCTAAAGCGATATTAAACTGCAGTGGAAACGCAAAAGCGTGCCGAGCCAAGCTGTACCGTACCAACTGAGCCGTTTGCTCCTCGTACCATACAGTGGAAAAGCGTCATTAGTGAGTTGCTGCATTGTTTATGTAAGGGCTCCAGCTACTGACTTCACTTGCTAGTGGGTTAGCAGCTTAATAGCAATGAGTTTAATATGGAAACATCCAAATTTCAATAATCCTCTTTGTATTTTCTTATTTATAATGGTGCTAAGCATTGTGCACATAGAACACACAGTATATGTTGTTTGTGCTTACTAAATGTACACATAGATTATGAGTTTTATTGATTTTATTATTCTTTAAAAACCCACGACTGCTTTACTGTAAGTGTGTGAAGGTTGTAGATGCTACATGCATACTAGACCCACGTGTCTTGTGTTCTAAAATTAGAATAACTGTAATACTGAAATTGTATAGCAATTTTAAGTTGCATGTGTGTCTATCTATGTTGAATTTGTTTGTCTCCTGAGTGGTACACTCTGCTATTTTCCATATAGCTGCAGTTAAGCCATGTACAGGAGCATAGAATTGCCTTGTGGCCAGAGAGTATGATTTCACAATTGTCTTAACAATGAAAATGCTCTTCTCACAACAGCAGTTCAACACATCTGAACTTTGCACTATACAGTAGGTGGACATCCAAAAACGTTGGTCTACCTACCGCCGCTGCGGCGTCATCAAAGTCCATTTGCAGCTTTTGACTGGCTGAGTGGCGCGTTAATCACAAGTTTTCAACAAGCGCATTTAAATTGCACATTTTTGCAAATAGACGGTCAGCTTTGCCTCACTGAAGTGTTATATTTGACTGGCATTCGGTTTGAAAATGAAAGAAAAAATATTTGATATTCACAGATGAAAGGTTCTTAGTCCTTATGAAGATATGTGCGTTTCTTAGAACGAATTCAAGCAGGATAAATGTCAAGCCCTATGAGCCTGTGCTTATATTTTCTCTACACCATATTTTAGATTTGACACATTTAATATAGTGTGCAGTATTATTTATATAATATGGAATTATGTCAAGATTCAAGATTCAAGATTTTTATTTGTCACATACACAATTAAATAGAGCATATATAACCAGCAGTGAAATGTGAGTCAGGTCCGCTCCCATGGACAGTGCAATTATTAAAGAATACAACACAGATGAAAATATACTAAATATAGCTATGAAAGAATGAAAATAAAAGTAAACAATCAAAATATAAGAATAAAATATAAAATATATAAAGAGAAGTATACTGTAGAATTAAATATATAGTGGAAAAATAATGTGCATGAAAGTAAACTGTAGTCTTAAATATAAGATACACAGGAATGTACAAGAGGCAAATGTGCAAACAGTGTTGACACTTTCAGTATGTCAATGTGAGGTAGTGAATGATGAATATCTCACTGATAAAGTGAATATTCAAGTGGAGACATGAAGATGTGTAAGAGGGCTGGTTTTGAGTTTATAATATGTGTTATATTATTCAAAAGAAATTGTGCTTTACTTTGCATTGGAGCATTAAAAGTGGTAGCATAGTGAGCTAGGCTTTTGCTGTTTTATAAAATTATTTTCTTTATTTTAGTAAAAAAATGAGGCACTTGAATAATTTGCGCTCCCATTATTTAGGCTAATTAAAACAAGACACGAATAATTAAACCTGCACAATTTAACTGCACATGCAG